>NW_020837946.1:11565595-11840900 GCF_003676395.1 Aethalodelphis obliquidens | reverse complement strand
GGTTTATCATCTCTGAACAGACTTGCATTTGCACTGACACTCTTATTCTTCTCCTATAAGCCGTATAGGATAATAAAGAAAAGTGATATTGGTAAGATAATACTTTTGAAATGATGATTGAAATGAAATGATTAGGAAGAGTATGTGTGTGTTTGTTGAGCAGGTGGGTGGAGAGAAAAAAACGTCTACCAGAAGCCAGAAAAATCTCTCTGGGCTTGGCAGAGTGAGGCACAAAGCAGAGAGAGGTCAGTGGAACCCAGGCAAGGTGACTGGATACGGGAGGACCACAGACAAAAGCGTCGGTGCCCAGACACTGGCCAGCTTCCGTCCCCCAGCACACCTTTCACAGAAGCTCAGGCTGCCCTGGCTCCACTGGAACAGCAGTGTGCATGGCCTGCACTCAGGAGCCATGGTGCCGTGTCCAGCGACAACCTCCTTTCAACCACAGCAGACAGTGCCCACGGATGATGGAGCGAAGCATTCTCATCCATTACACAGTCTTGGACCCTTGCTACCCAATTTCTTTCCTTTTGCTCCCTCTCTTTCCATTCTTGTGACCCACTTCTTTCTTTTCAGCACCAAGGTCCCAAGAGCAGGAAAGACCACCATCAAGCTTATTCGGCCCAGGTGAGCATCCTGGCACTGCCTCAGCTCACCACTGTCCTCCATCATTTCACAAGTGGCACCAGACACGAATTCTTTCTTGTCTTTGGACATCAGAGAGGAAGAAATCATTACCAATCTGATCTGAATGACAAGTAATCACCTTCAACACAAAGCAGAAACAAATCCCAGGGGAAATACATTCCTGATTGCTATAACCTAGTGAACACCAGAACTGAATCCACACGAAGAGGTTTATTCTTTCACTCACAATGAGTGAGATTTTGCTATATTGAAGGAGCACTGAGAATAGCGTTTAAAGAAGGAGATATGCAGGGAAAGGGAAATACTTCCATGTTGTCAGTAGTGCGCGAACATTCATTTGATCATTCCATTCTGTGATCTGTTCAGAGAAACTGTTGGATCATATAGCTGTCCAGCCCACAAGTCTCTCCCATGAATTCTACTCCCCTCTTGGGCCAGTTGCCAAGAATAACAGGTTGAACTCTAACTCCAGGTCTGAAAAGTTTCCCTTCACTGACTAGAGTTCGACCCTAGCCTATTATCCTAAACTAACTGATAAAACAATCCTTTGATGCTATCCTTTGAACAAGCTGTGTAAGCGAAAACTTAGTGAGGAAGAAAAAAGTGGCATCTGAAGGAAGTTTTGGAGCTAGCGGCTATCCTAATCCTTAATTTCAGACACAGTGCAAACATTTCACACCTTAGGGTCGCAACAACAAGACCTACGAAACTTCAAAAGCACAGGCGGCTATTTCTGAGTTCGTTCCTTCACCTCACACGAAAACCTAAACGGCCATATGTTACCTTACTTTCTGTGAGAGCTATGATTTATATTCATACATTCCATTTTTCCCTGAATCTGGAAATAATTTCCCCTGAATATGATTGTGAAGGCAAGAAAGGAAGGGCACGGTGGGAAGTGCTCTGTTCACACAGAGCTGTGTTTACATCCCTGTCACGCCGGATACACTTCTATCGTAGAGTGTGTCTCTTTATATTGCAGTTATTTATTTAAATCCTTTTACCTGTCTGTTGCTTCCATAACCATGAGCAGTCCTGGATTATCAACCAGGAAAATGCACTACACAAAAGAGAGGCAGCCACCAGAAGAAAAAAGAAAAACTAGAAATATTTTGATAATTGATGTTTATTTTAACAATATCATTGGAGTTATCACCACAGGAAAAAATACTTCGTTGGACTTGCTTACACTTATTTTACAGTTTCGTGTTGTTTGGATTTGAATTGTATTCTGGATGTGGTGGGCCACCAAGGGATTTATCTGTACTCTCTAAGAGTTTCTGGAAGAGAAAAAGCCAACACAATTCATCTTGGGCAAAGGTGGTCAAGGATGGGTCCCAAGCCAGAGCAGAGCCTGGCACCTAAAGCAGAAGTTCAGTTATATTATTAAACAAGTGTAGACATGGAAATTGGGATCCCTAATTCCTAGCACATACTCAACTCCTTAGGAAGTGTTTAATCAATGTTTGTTGACTTCTTCTGACCATGTGGCAAAGCTCAAGTTTTCTCCTAGAAAATGAATGGAGTGAACAACTAAATAATGGAAACATTTATAGATAAATATATCAGGGTAGTCATGTACACACACACATACACACACACACACACACACACACACACACACACACCCCACATTCACTCTCAGCAACATAGCTTATAACCAGATCCTTCTGGAACCATGTGACCAATACCTGCTGCCTTTTTAACACCAGTAGGATGTTTCTCCTCTGTATGTTGCTTGTATTAGTTGTCTCTGGTGACTTGGCCAGATTGAAGAAAGATAGTTGTAGGCTTGGATACTTGATGGTGCCTCCAAGTTGATCTAGCTCTGCTCCCTGAGGTGGCACATGAGCTGGGGTGGAGGTTAAGTGGAATTCAGTGGTAGCATATGGCTAAGTGGAGGGGAGGTCCTGACCAAACAGTGGCAAACAGCTGTCACTGGGCAGGTCCAGGAAGGCATGATGGTCTTTTCTGATGGGCCAAACTGCTTGAAAACAAAGACCTGGACGCAGGCAACATTTAGATCCTCAGGAAAATAGCCAAAGTTTCTGGTAGTAAAGAGTAAGTCTTCATCACAGGCTCAGGCTCAAAGGAGCAGGAAAAGAATAGGATACAAGCAGGATGGGGAACAGGAAAGAGCCCGATGGGCTCCTGTCCTCAAGGGCCTGGAAGTACAGCTAGGTTAACACGGTGGGAATTTAGGCACAAGAGGATTAACAGCCATTTATCAAAACTAGAATCTAAGATGGAAACTCTGTGCCATGAACAGGAGAAAAGACAAATCAGAAGCAAACTGATGCTGACGCACACCTTAATTCCTTAAATCTCCCCCACTGTCGAATGAGAGCCTGGAATGAGATTGACCAGAAGTGGAGAGATCTAGGGGCCTCAGCACACCTTCGTTCATTCACTCATTCACTTAAAAAACATTCTGGGGCTTCCCTGGTGGCGCAGTGGTTGAGAGTCCGCCTGCCGATGCGGGGGAAGCGGGTTCGTGCCCCGGTCCGGGAGGATCCCACGTGCCGCGCAGCGGCTGGGCCCGTGAGCCATGGCCGCTGGGCCTGCGCGTCCGGAGCCTGTGCTCCGCACTGGGAGAGGCCACAGCAGTGAGAGGCCCGCGTACCGCAAAAAAAAAAAAAAGAAAAAAGAAAACCATTCTGTGATAAACAACTCTGTGCCAGGCACTGTGCTAGGCACAGAGAACAAGTGGAGAGTAAGGCGACATAGTGCAGCAGGGGAAGAGAAAGAAAGACATCCTTACAAGGTCTAGGCAGGCTGCCGGGAAACACAGCGCGTGGGGAAGAATCCAAAGGAGGAGCTGAGAGATGTGGGATGAAAGAAAAGAGGCAGGTCAAAACAGCATCTCCGAGTTACACCATGTTGTCTCCATAAGTTAGGTCTCTCTTTGCACGTGATATTCAGTAATTTGATCTTTAATGAGGGAGAACTTACCTCTTGCAGTAAGTTGTCCTTTCACTAATTATACTGTTGATTCATATCCAACTCTAATGAACATCACTAGGGTGTAACTAACACAGCCAAACAACATCTGTGGTTTCGATCTCCAAACGGTTTCTCCCCATCCATGCCCCACCTCCCCATATCTGTAATGGTACCCACCATCCTCTATTCGGACCAACTCAAAACCTAGGAGTCATCCATGATTTCTCTCTTTGCCTCGTCACTTCTGTTCCCAAGAGCGAACCCATCAGCACGTTCTATTCAAAGTCTACTTCCAAAATACGTCCTGAATCCATTTACTTCCCTCCATCTCCACAGCCATTCCCTAGCAAAGGACACTAATATCTCTTACCTCTACTACTATAGTAGCCTCCTAACTGGTTTCCCTGTTTTTGTTCGTGACTCTCCCTAAATCCACTCTCTGCCAGAGTGATCATCTGCCTAGAGACATCCAGTGGTGACCTGTCCCGCTTCGAGACCTTGCTTAGCCGTACTTGTTCTCAAGTTCTG
Organism: Aethalodelphis obliquidens; assembly: GCF_003676395.1. Lineage (NCBI taxonomy): Eukaryota > Metazoa > Chordata > Mammalia > Artiodactyla > Delphinidae > Aethalodelphis > Aethalodelphis obliquidens. The sequence continues at coordinate 11,836,781 of NW_020837946.1, read as the reverse complement.
GTCCCTAATCCCCATAAAGGACAGTGACCTAATAGAAATCTTTTATCTCAGCAGCTACTAAGTTCAGTGGCCAAAATGAAGGCATTTTAACTTCAGATGTCTTCAGTCGCTTAATCTTGCAAATCTCTATCTGCTAGTTATTGTGAGGAGTAAGTTTACTGGGAACTCTGGTAAGTTCCAACAGAACCTATCTGGTAGACCTAACCATTTATTTTTTAAGATTGGGGCATCTGAAGCATCATATTGGAGCGAAATAGAGTCCTGGAGTTTGACTTTGCCTAACACTGCATGTGGAGCTATGACTAGCAGTTTTCTGATTAGTACACGATAGCAAATGTAACATTTCAGTGCTTAGAGAAAATCACTGGGCTGAATATGCTCTTCCTACAACCAGGGCCACAGTATCATCAGAGAATACAGGTTAAATTCTATGGTACTATTAAAGGCCTTTGGTAAAGAATGTTTCTTTCCTCTTGGTACTAATTCCTGCCTCCTTAAGGAGAATAAACTTCTGGCTAACAAATCTAATCTTGGGTGTCCAAGATAATAAGAGGCACTATTTTGGGGGCCAGAAATCACACTACGGGCTTCCTATCCAAAATCTCTAACTCTCACAATCACGGCAAAGGTTAGCCTCATTTTATATGCAAGGAAACTAAGGCTGCAGGACCACACAGTTGGGTGAAAGTACAGCCCATTTTCGAAGAACAGTCTGTCCAGGTCTAAGCCCTGTGCTATTTTTATTGTCAACACACTATCTCCAATTTCCTTGACCAATTAGGCAAGAAGAATGTCAGCTCACCTGACATCTTTAGAGAATAAAATAAGCCTTATAATATGACGGAAGTGAAACAAAAAAGAGAATAAAAAGGGAAAGGGCAGAGAGCGTAATAAAGGAGAAAATTGGCACAAACCCTTATTATTGTTTGAGGTAGAGAGAGTTTATTGGATTTCTAGCAAAATCCACTTTATCTTCTCAATTCAATCAGATTGATAAACCCTCTGAAGATTTATACCATGCTGTCATTGTTTTTCTGACCCATCTGGTGACTGTGATCATGTTCAAACATTAAATGGGAGGAAAATAAATGTGCATTCTTTCTGGAACGGCACACACATATGTTCTCAGCCTAACAAGTCAGATTCAGCTGAAGAAGACACACACACAAAAATGGATCCGCTTAAACAGGAATGGGCTCAAATCAGTTCCCAGGCAGCTGCTTTATTTTGAGCAAAGCTGCATGTAATACTAGATGGGATTAAATATCTCTTTTTCTGATGAGGGGCCAGCCAAATGTCTCCTAGTTTCTAACTTTGTCCCCTTGGTTGGATCTCCAAGAGGAACTAAGAAGGTCTTCCAAGAGATCTTCTGTTGAATATGTCACTCAAGATTCTTCCTCACCAGACCTTTAGTGATTAGAGAAAAATGTCTCTAGGTGAATTGTCTGAGAATAAATCATTTTAATCTGCAGAGAACCTGATTTCTTATTTAAGCACTCTGGGACCTCTGGGAAATACTTTTTTAGTTATTTATTCTTTTAAGTAAGGTGTTGATATTTACTGTCATTTTTAATGGCATGCTAAAAAAAAGGATATTCTCTCTCTCTCTGACTGAAGGTACAAATTAGCTGAAGGTAAATTCTCTTGTTTGCACAAAACGATCGCAAGAATATCTTGTTTTGAAAAGCATAGATTTGCCTAAGAATTTCATGAGGAATTCCCGTGTGTCACTTAAGGACCAAACAGCTTTTGTGTGCCATTTCACAGATAAGAAACTCAGCCAGACAGGTATAAAATGACTTTATTGGATGGTAAATTCCAGATCTCCAAGCCTAAGTCAGACTATGAGACGCCAAGTTCTTAAAAACCACATTTCCTTCCTTTAGGTATGTTTTGCAACTGTACTCTTTTTAAGATCACTCTTTTGTTTAAATTCCCTTTCTGACTTGAAATGACCTAGTATTTCATTCTATTTTTGTATCTGTCTTTGCTTTCACGAGGTAAAATTCGCTTTCTACTTGTGATCTTGGGTTTTAATTTGTGATATTCTCTGGATCTTCCTGAGGATAAAAAAATTCTTGTGACGGAGCAGGTGGGCACTCTGACTGTATGGGGGCAGGTGCTAACATACACGCTGCTCGGGAGGGTGTCAGCATGCCAGGTATGCTTCTCAGCCTCTGCTGTCACTCTCTTCTCTGCTAATTCATATATTCCCACAGCCTGTTCTGCTTCTGGAACTTGGAGGTCTTGCTCCAAGCCAGCCTGCCTGAGTTTGGGAAGAATCACATATGAAGTTCTGGAAATTGAGCATTCACTGAGTGAGAGAAGAAATATGAAAAACAACTTTATCATTCCATCAAATGTCAGGTCCCTGACATGTGCATCTGTGGAAGAGGCTCAGTGACCCCTTGAAATAAACTATTTCATCTCCTGACAATGTTTTTAAAGTGTGGCCTTTGTGAACTAGCAGGGTCTGGGTTCCCTAGGTGATTCTTCTGCATGGTGATCTCTGAAAAACACCTGTTTTAAGAGGTAAATCATCCTATTTAAGAAAATTCCATCTTGGATGGAAAATAGAAGGGTGGTGGGCAATGAAGGGTACATTTTAGACATTTCTTGGCCACTATGACAGTGTGTTTTCCAGCCTTACAGAAGTATAATAGACATACAACATTGTGTAAGTTTAAGATGTACAATGTGGTGATTTGTTACATGCATATGTTATGAAATGATTACTACAGTAAGGTTACCTAACATTTCATCTTCTCACATGACTGTCTTTTCGTGTGTGTGGTAAGAAGATGTAAGACCCACCCTGTCTGCAACCTTCAAGCATGTAGTACAGTATTGTTAACTATAGTCACCAGGCTGAACATCAGATCCCCAGAACTTACTTACCTTGTAATTGGAAGGCGCTACACTTTAACCAACATCTCCCATTTCCCCCAGCCTCCAGCCCCTGACAACTACCATTCCACTCTTTGTTTCTATGATATTGCCTTTTTTTTTTAATTCCATGTATAAGTGAGATCACATTGCATTTGTCTTTCTCTGTCTGATTTATTTAACTTAGCATAACGTCATCAAGGTACACCCATGTTGTCACAAATGGCAAGTTTTCCATCTTTTTATGGCTGAATGATATTTTATATGTGTGTGTATATATATATATACATATATATATATATATATCTCACATTTTCTTTATCCATTCATCCATCAATGATACTTAGGCTGTTTTCGTGTCTTGGCTGTTGTGAATAATGTTGCAATGAACATTGTGGGTGTAGATCTCTTCAACACAGTGGTTTCATTTCCTGTGGCTACTTACCCAGAAATAAGATTGCTGGATCATATGGTAGTTCATTTTTAATTTTTTAATGAACGCCCATACTTTTTCCCACAGTGGCTATACAAATGATAGTATTCTTTAAAGCATTAAAATATTAGAAAATACCTTTGAGCAGAGATTGATTTGGTGGCCTGGAAATAGAAGTTCTTTGTTTCAGATAGCTTACCCTTTGTTTTATTACTGTGAGAAACACACAAGCTTGCCTCTTTACTTTTTATTTTTCATGGATGGAAAGGCATTTTATTTTAAATATAGCATTTTTTAAAAATATTTATTTAAATATATTTAAATAAATTTATTTAAATTTATTTTAAATATAGTGTGTACATGTCAACCTTAAACTCTCAATCTAACCCTCCCCCCTGGTAACCGTAAGTTCATTCTCTAAGTCTGTGAGTCTGTTTTGTCAATAAGTTCACTTGTATCATTTTTTTTTAGATTCCACATATAAGCAATATCATATGATATTTTTTTTCTCTGTCTGACTTACTTCACTCAGTATGATAATCTCCAGATCCATTCATGTTGCTGCAGATGGCATTATTTCATTATTTTTAACAGCTGAGTAATATTCCATTGTATATATATATACCACATCTTCTATATCTGTTCATCTGTCAATGGGCATTTAGGTTGCTTCCTTGACTTGGCTATTGCAAACAGTGCTGCAATGAACATTGGGGTGCATGTATCCTTTTGAACCATGTTTTTCTCCAGATATACGCCCAAGAGTGGGATTGCTGGGTCATATGGCGGTTCTATTTTGAATTTTTTAATGAACGTGCATACTGTTTTCCACAGTGGATATACAAGTGACAATATTCTTTAAAGCATTAAAATATTAGAAAACGTCTTTGGGCAGAGATCGATTTGGTGGCCTGGAAATAGACATCTTTGTTTCAGACAGATTCCCCTTCATTTTACTGCTGTGAGAAACACACAAGTTTCCTCTTTAAAATGTGGCTCATTAACATGTCATCTATTCTGGTTCTGTTTGTAAATGGCTTTAACTAAGCCATGTTTCTTCAAAAACTTGGGTTGATGAGAATTTCGTCTGCTTGGTTGGTTGACTGATTGGTTAACATCCATCTTTTCTACATTACAGTTGCTACAGACAGCAGCAAAGATTCATTATTGAACAGGACCATGGTTTTATTTCTCACACTAGTATGGTTTTGTTTGCTTATCAGCTGGAATTTATCAGCAGTTATTTTAATTTATTTACCTATTATTTCTAACACAAATAAAAGCTTCTAAAAAATTGTCATCCAGACATTTAACTTAGAAGAGAAATTAAAAAAAGGAGAAAGGAAGATAAAGCTGGTTTTCAGCTAGAGGAATTAGGTTGATAGACCATATAAAGGAAAACAGGATTAGAAGACATGACTTACTTTTTTGTCTGGGTCCAACCTCAGGGGTGGAGGAAGGAGGGTTAGCCTAACTGAGAGGGTTCCCAAAGCCAGACCTGGAGGAGAAAGTCTCTTCTCGAAGGTTGCTAAGTATGTCAGAAGAGGTCAAAACCAAAACTTGTGCAAGGCGTGGGGGTCCAATAAGCCCAGGAGTCCTGTAATGGAGGATTCTAACCCAGGAAGTGGTGCTCCAGAAAGTAATAGTGCAGGTACAGCTTGGCTTCTTAACTGGAAGTGACTTTATATTCTGCACCTGGGGGCTTCCCTGGTGGCGCAGTGGTTGGGAGTCCGCCTGCCGATGCAGGGGACACGGGTTCGTGCCCCGGTCCGGGAAGATCCCACATGCCACGGAGCGGCTGGGCTCGTGAGCCACGGCCGCTGAGCCTGCGCGTCCGGAGCCTGTGCTCCGCAACGGGAAAGGCCGCAACAGCGAGAGGCCCGCGTACCACAAAAAAATAAATAAACAATAAATAAATAAATAAAATATTCTGCAGCTGGTTGTGATGCGCTAGCTGCTGCCCTGGGGACAGGAGGGCCAGCTGTAGGTCGAGGCTACGTATGGCACAGGTTGCAAGTTCTGAGTGAATGTTTTTGAACTGCAGTTCTGTGCCCATTTGTGGGTCAAAAATTATTGGATAGCAAAAGGGTTTTTCTAATTTTCATGAAACAATAAAATATGATAGAATAGATAGTACAAAACAGAATAGAGGACACTGCACGGTGTGTGTGTGTGTGTGTACCATTTTATAATGTATTTCGTATTTCTTAGTATATGTCAAGGTCAAACAAAGTTTGAGAAACAAAATAGTTTTGCAGATAGGCCTTGCCTGCCCTAATTCCAGTCATGACATGCACATGCATAGATAGGTCTGCATCCTCTGTCTTGTCTCAGTGTTCACTCAGCACCAGCCTCCCTCATGCACTGGGGCTAGAATTGGCCCTGTTGGTTCACCTCGTCAAGGGAAGTTTCTTGGGAATCCACACAGCCTCCAGCTTCAGCCTTTCCTATGACCCCATCACATGCACCAGGCTCTTCAACTAGATTTCTATCCTAACTGGCACTCAAATTCCTAGGTAGTCCTGGAACTCTGCTTTTAAAATCCAGAGTGCTTCATGAGAGCCCTAACAACCTGCCTAATTATTGCTTGGTACCTCTTCCCAAGAATGAAAACCCTGCCACTTTACCCCACACATGAACCTGAGTCCTGTGTTCACCCAAAGCTGCCCTCCTGGAACTATGCCTATGTCATAATTCAGACCATCACCACTGCTAGAAACTCTGGTTAATGATGCCCCCAGAGCAACTTCAACCCACCTCTCAGCTGGAACTATGAATCATGATGACTCAGGCGGAGCAGAGCCTTGAGATTCGTCTAGAGGAGTGGCTCTCCAAGTGTGGTCCCAGATAAGCAGCATCAGGAATACATAGGAACTTGCTAGAAAGGCACATTTTGGGGCCCACGTCAGACCTACTGAATCAGAAACTCTGGGGGTGAGGCCAAGCACCGTGGGTTTTAATGAGCTTTCCAAGTGACTGTGGTACACAGTACAGTCTGAAGACCACTGCTCTGGGGCAGAGGGAAAGGTACTCAAAAAACTATTGACACCTGAAAACAAAGACAGACCATCTTCTCTCTTCTGTTGCCTCACATAGATTGCGATGGTGCCACACTCAAACGAAATGTGTTCGTGTATTAACTCTTTAATACATTAGGACAGAAATAGTTCCACTGCAATCTTTACTTTTTGTTCTTTGTTTTTACTCAAAGTATGAGGACATTTAAGAAGACCTGATTGAATAAAAACTGAGAAATAATAACATAACTGTTTTGAAGTTTGCAGGTTTCCAGAATACTAAAAAAGTTTCCGCTTGCTAAATTTCCTTTTTCCAGCTGGGACTGTCAGCAAAGGAGATACGAATCTCAGGAGGCATCTTTTATTCTCATGAAAACACAAACCAGTGTTTGGTGTTTGTTTTGTCTTGTTTTATGAGTTTCTTTCTTTACACTCAAAAGTTTCAGATAAAACTCCAGACATGAGGTTCCTTATCCCAACTGTGCATTTTTTGGTTTGCCCATCAGACAGTGCCTTAAAGCCCAGATCACTGCTGAATTGTACAGTAATTTACATGTAACCATCTTGAGAAGACAGCATGCCTTAGTGATAAACAAAGTTTCTCAGTATTTTTTGGTCTACGATCCATTTATAAACCTCTTAGTAAAGAGATGTCTCCTTCTGGTCATAAGCCTACTCCTCTGTTAACGCTTAGCCTTCCAAGCACAGATGTGCGCAATGATTTTTGCACATTTACACACATATTCACCACCTCTAGACTAGAAACACTGATTTAGACAGACAACAGAAACTACAAATTAATCGATACAAATAAACATGGAGTTGGGATTCATGTACCTCATGTTCTACTTAAACCTGTCAATGACAGGCAGTGGGCATATATTTTTCTAGCCTGGTCACCATGCCTTCCTTGGGGGAGCGACCCCTCCACCATCCCATAGAAGCCTCCTTAAACCACATAGTGCAGGTGGAATTGATACCACCTTCCTGTTGAAGAGATGGCCGTAACCCACACTAGGTCACCCACAGGACTGAGCCCATGTCTCTGGGCACAGTGATTAGATCAGGAATGTGTCTCAAACTAAGCCAATCATAATGTTCCCAGGACTCTTGTCATGAGAGGCAGCCACTCCTTCTCTATAACCATGAGCATTGAAAGCCGCAGGCATCTGGAACATCTGGGGGCCATTGCACCACCTCCTGGGGAGAGAACTAGAGGAAGGCCAGGCAGAGGGAAGTATATCTAAGAGCATAGGAGCCATTTACGCCCAAGGTCAAGGGCACCTCCTCTGACTCTCTAGTTAGCTGTGTCAACCGATTATTCTTTTTACAAAATCTAGTTTGAGTTGGGTTTTCATCATTTGCAGTCAAGAGCCTTATACAGTTGGCTGAATATTCCTGTAAATTGGCTTTGTAATTTATTCAATAAATGGGAAAATCGTTCTCAATGGCCTTTTTCCAGATCTACGACGCTAAAACGTAGTCTATTCCCTAACTTGGGCAGATTACTTTCTAATATAGCATGCCAGTTTATCTATTCCTCGACCAGTTTTATTTAAATGAAATCAGATTTATCCTGCCTAGGTTTTCTCTGAAGATTAATTAAGCCAAAATTTATGGATACCGCGAAGAGAAACTCTTCCCTTCTGGCCTGATGCAAAACTATTCCCTGGTGCTCAGACCCTGGAGTCGGTAAGTATGGGCTGTGTAAGGTCCGCTGTCTTCTTGCCATTGACCTTGTTTTATAATGAGTACATCAGCCCCTTATTTGGTTCTGGTGAGAATCCAAACAAAGAACAAAAGCAAAATGCCTCAATAATATTTGCTGACGTATCGTGAACAGTTATATCGTAAGAACCGAAGCATTGGCGGCCCTGATAAACCCCAATGAACACAAGAAAAGGTTGTGCTGCACTATAAACAGTTTTTTTTTTTTTTGTATATAAATGTCACATGAAAGGCAGTGGGATTAAAGATTTATGCTGTGGGGGTTGCCTGGAAAATATCACCCAAGCACTATTGTTCCTTTGGCAGTAGATGTAGCGGCACTTACTGTTTGTTTAATCTGGGCCTCTCTTTCTGAGAACTCTCTGCACTGTCAAAATAGTTCTTTGTTCTTAGTGTATATGTGTAGAATTTTATTGAAAAGAACTGGGACCATTTTACTTCTTTTATTAAAAAAAAAAAAAAGACCAGAGGCAAATACAAGAAAATGTTGACAAAGTACACCTCTAGGTATGGGGAACACAAGTGTTCTTTTATATATTAAAAAAATGTACTTGGATTCTACTGGTTATACCAAGTCATTACCCATAAACAACAAGACTCCAGAAGGATTTGTATATTTATTTTCTGTCCTAATACTAACCCTTAGTGATTAAAAAAGAAAAAAAGTTCTTATCAAGTATCATTACTTTGACCCAAGAGATGAAAAATAAGCCGCTTTTTATTTTAATGTCTTTACTGGAGTATAATTGCTTTACAATGGTGTGTTAGTTTCTGCTGTATAACAAAGTGAATCAGCTATATGTATACATATATCCCCATATCTTCTCCCTCTTGCGTCTCCCTCCCACTCTCCCTATCCCACCCCTGTAGGTGGTCACAAAGCGCCGAGCTGATCTCCCTGTGCTATGAGGCTGCTTCCCACTACTATCTATTTTACATCTGGTAGTGTATATATATCCATGCCACTCTCTCACTTTATCCCAGCTTACCCTCCCCCCTCCTCGTGTCCTCAAGTCCATTCTCTACATCTGCGTCTTTATTCCTGTCCTGCCCCTAGGTTCATCAGAACCTTTTTTTTCTTAGATTCCATATATATGTGTTAGCATACGGTACTTTTCTCTTTCTGCCTTACTCTGTATGACAGACTCTAGGTCCATCCACCTCACTACAAATAACTCAGTTTCGAAGAGAATACTTGAAAACAACTCAGAACATCAAAGTTACCAAACTTGGAATCTACCCCCAAAACCTGTTTGAGTAGCACAGAGCAGAAACCCAATTCACCCTTTGTTAAAGCAGTTTCTTCACCTGTCAGATGGGAATTCTGGAGGAAGGGGGACTGAAACTCCCACAGAGAATGCTGTGGAAGGCCAATAAAGAAATTTTACATGCAGAGGAAGGTGCCATGTACATATAAACTAAACAATTATTTTGCGGATAATTTGGATTTTTATTTCTTTAGTATTATTTGATATTTTCATTATTGCTTTGCCACTGAATAATGCCAAGAAATGGCAGGGGGCAGGGATTTGTAGCATAAAAGCAACAGCTCTGTTCACATATGCATGAATATTTCTTTAATCAACTCTAATGTTATTAACACAATGCCTACTCTAGGAATGTAATAATTATACACCAAAAGGAATTTTTCAGACAAACTTTCTTTTCATGCCATTTAATAGGTCAATTATTGGGCAATATTATTCATTCATGGAGTGTGGCATTACAGTGACCCAAAATGTATTGTTCCAAGCAGAGCTTGCTTCCAAGAGATATTAGGATTCAAATACTACAAATCTCTTAGCGTGATTGGTAGACATTCTCAAAGAAAATGTCCTGATCTTACACTGGAATATGAACAAATAAACACATTTAAATATTTAAATGTTTTATGTTAAAATATAATATTTAAGATAAGTTCCATTTTTTAAAAAAATTATTTAATTGAAGTATAGTTGATTTACAATGTTGTGTTAGTTTCTGTGGTATAGCAAAGTGATTCAGTTATACATATATTTCTTCTTTTTCATATTGTTTTCCATTATGGTTTATTACAGCATATTCAATACAGTTCCCTGTGCTATACAGTAATACCTTGTTATTTATCCATTCTATATATAATAGTTTGCATCTGCTAATCCCAAACTCCCAGTCCATCCCTCCCCAACCCCCTTCCCCCTTGGCAACCACAAGTCTGTTCTCTATATCTGTGAGTCCGTTTCTGTTTTGTGGATAAGTTCATTTATGTCATATTTTAGATGCCACATATAAGTGATATCATATGATATTTTTCTTTCTCTGTCTGACTTAATTCACTTAGGATGATAATCTCTAGGTTCATCCATGCTGCCGCAAATGACATTATTTCATTCTTTTTTATGGCTGAGTAATATTCCATTGTATATATATACCACATCTTCTTTATCCATTCATCTGTTGATGGACATTTAGGTAGTTTCCATGTCTTGGCTATTGTAAAAACTGCTATGAACATTGGGGTGCATGTATCTTTTCGAATTATAGTTTTCCCAGGGAGCTCCTTAGCCCTCTTTCTACCATGTGAGGATACAAGAAGTCAGCAGTCTGCCACCCAGAAGAGGGACTTTACCAGAACTCAACCATGCTGGTACCCTGATCTTGGACTTACCAGCATCCAGAACTATGAGAAATAAATTTCTGTTGTTTATAAGCCACCCAGTCTGTGGTATTTTGTTACAGCAGCCTGAATGGGCTAAGACAATATATAAGCACAGCACATAGAGTTACATAGGTTAGTATGAACTAAATACTATAATGTAACCTATAAAGGAGGGGTTTTTAAAAAGTGGATATAGGTAAGACACATCTTTCAATTCTAAGAGCAGAGATCAATACTGACATATGTGATGAAAAAAGAGAATTGTGAATATATCGTTTTGTGTTGCCAGGAAACTATCAGAAAAATAAAGCCAGAAATGGTTAATTCCCAGCCCTCATCTTACTAATCTATGAACAACACTTGACCAGTGGGGAACTCCCTCCTTGATATCTTGCCTCAATTGGCTGCCAGGTCTTAGGGTGCAGCGGAGGCGGGGGCGATTCTCCTACTTCACCAGCTCTTCTCTGTCCCCCTCACCACTTCCTCCTCTGCAAACTTGTAGTGTCAGGGTGTCCCAAGACTGTACTCATTCCCTGGGAAATGACGGTCCCTTAGCATAAGATCACCTGCATACTTTTCTAAGATTTTGAAAATTGCAATTAATTTTGATAATTTTAACTGACAAATATTTATTAAGTACCTATGACATGCAAGGTACTATATTATATCCTTGGGCCGCATTCTTCCTTCAAGAACTTTCTGTGTTGATGGAAACGTTATCTGCACTGTCTAATATGGTAGGCATTAGTCCATGTGGTTATTGAGTAGCTGAAATGTGGCTAGAGTGTAACCGAAGAATTAAACATTTTATTTTATTTTATTTTATTCTAACTTTAACAGCCCCATGTGGCTAGTGGCTACCATATTCAACAACGTATTTCGAGGGACTCAGCTATGAAAAGGATATTTATGGTGGTGCTTGATTCTTGGATCTTACCTTTTAACAAGGAAAGGATCCCACAAAAACAAAACAAAACAAGAAAGTTTTAGAATATAGAGGATAAAAAAGTCTTTATCACTACTAAAAATGGGTCAACGTCATTGAACTATAGCATATAAAGCTTTCAGAAAGCTGATTTTAATTTTTACTCGTAAAAGATAAAGAAGGTCAAATCAACTTCTTTCATTGTTAAAATGTTTGGCTTCTTTTTAAAAAGCATTGGCACATTCATTCCATTTTTAACTTTGTAAATTTTGGTGACTTGAGAAGAGAAAGCTCTGAAATGCACTTTTAAAGAAAGCCCATTTTAGCCAACTTTAATTTTGGTCTTCCTTGTTTTTCAATGGTGTGTCTTAAGTTTCAAAGATCTCACTAGAAGTGTTATTTCATCTGTCTCTAATTCTGAACTTCCTGCTTTGAATTTGTTTCCTGATATTCATCATATGCCTTGTGAATGTCTCCCTGAATCACTGATACATGCTTTTTATTATTGTAAACCTTTGTGTGTTCACAGTCCACTAATGGAAATAATAATCTCAACTCGTTTCTGGCAGAGAAGGGAAATATCTGACATTTCATTCTAATTTACATTCCATTTTATTAGAATTTCTATTCTTTATGGTGCATTGTCTCAGAGCAAATTTTCACATGACAGATATCTAGGTTTTAGTTGCTTAGACATTTTGAGTATTTAAAAGGAAAATTTCTTTATTTATAATTTTAAACTATTTTTGAAATGAATAAACATCTACTATACTTGTATATTATTAACTATTGTGATCTATTTCATATTCCAAAAGCCACACCCACCATTATTTTCAAGGCATGCCTCTCTCTCTCTCTCTCTCTCTAGACTTAATTATTGGTCTCGTATTAGCAAACTGCTGGGAGACACACCCTTAAGCTTTCTAAAATCCAGCTGAAAGGATGTTCTAGATGCCATTTGATTTTTTTCAAGTGTTTTTTAAAAGGTGTTACAGCTCAAGACTTGCTTTTGGTCTTAAAGCCTTGGAGTAAAGGCTGGAGTAGGTGGCCATATCTTGCTGGAGGACCTGAACTCCACGCTCTCAGGCTATATCTTCATTTAAGAATTACTTACTGAATGACACCACAGAAATGCAAAGGATCGTAAGAGACTACTAGGAACAACTCTATGCCAATAAAATGGACAACCTAGAAACAATGGACAAATTCTTAGAAAGGTACAATCTCCCAAGACTGAACCAGAAAGAAATAGAAAATATGAACAGACCAATTACCAGTGACAAAATTGAACCACTAATTTTAAAATACCCAAGAAACAAAAGCCCTGGACCAGATGGCTTCCCAGGTGAATTCTACCAAATATTTAGAGAGGAGTTAACACCTGTACTTATCAAACTGTTCCAAAAAACTGCAGAGGAAGGAACACTTTCGAACTCATTCTGTGAGGCCACCATCACCCTGATACCAAAACCAGACAAAACTATCACAGAAAAAGAAAATTACTGAATGGAAAGATAGCATAAGAAACTTTTTTTTTCATAAACCAGCACGTTCTAGGTCTCTACGGTCCCTCAAAATTCTATTTCAAACCTGCTACGTATTTTCTGAGTTCATCATATGTAGCTAAAAGAAGGCTGCCAATACCTCAACAATAGAAACCATGTTGCCTAAGTCCACAGTTCACTGGTTACATTGCTATCTTCTAGTTTATCACAGAAGATTGTTATACCAAATGCTTCATGGTTATATAACATGAGCCATCATTTCTTCAGGCTTTTATGATAGTTTCTTCAACATTTTTCCAACATATACCCACCATCCAGTTCCATATCTTTTAGGTTTTTTTTGCAGCCAATACCAGACAATACAAATTCCTATATAGGTTTGTTATTGCTACAAAAATGTTGTATAACAAACAGCAAAAGATCTCAGAGGTATGCAACGATAAATATTTATTTGGTTCACTTATCTGTGGATTGGCTAGGGATCTGCTGATCTAGGCTGGGGCAGTTCAACAGGTTGACTCTTTTCCTTGAGATTCTCATCTTCCTCCTGGAACCTGTGGACTAATCTAGGAATGTTCTTTTCATGGCAACAGCAGAAGGCAAGAGCATTTCCAGCCTCTGTTGGGTCACACCCACTAATATCACATTTGCCAAAGCAAATCGCATTCTAAAACCAAATGAAGCCAAAGACAGTCACATGGCCAAGTCCAACATTAAAAGAGTGGGAAAGTTTACTTCTTCTATGGAAGAGAAAAGGAAGGGACTATATCTGACAGTTGTTAAATCTGCCACAAGAAAAAATCTTGTTTCTCTTTTTGATTTCTTTCATAATTCCTATATAAGTTAGGGAAACTTTGGGTGTAAGCAACAAAAATCAATCTGGTTAACCTAATCACAAAGGGGATTCATTGGAAGGGTTTGAAGAAATTCATAAAAATCAGAGAAAAATCTGATCATATAGGCCTCAGAAAGGATTAGGGCCAGGAAGTCTTCAAAGATGTAGGTGATAGAAACTCTTGGTCTCTGGGGGATTCTGCATAGAATGGGGGAAATTTTCCCATCAAGTCACCCGCTGAAGATTCAACTTGCCAAGACAGATCTAAGCCAACCTGTTCAGCCTTAGGCCAGTAAAGAGCCAGGGTACTGTCCCACCAAATCTACACATAACAGGGCAGATTTGGCCCTTAAAGGAAAAGCAATGTTTTGTTATAGAAATAAGGGAACTGCATGCTAAGAAGGCAAAATCAATGGGTGTGCACCCCAGTTACCAATCTGTTGGAAGTTTAAGGATGTTAAACCTGTCAAAAGCAGTATATTGTAATAACCCACTTACACAAATTTATCCAGTAAAGACTTGAATGAAGAAATAAATCTGTGTCACTCTAGTCAACAATGTGCATCAGAGGCCTTGGAATCAGAAGATCTGGGAGAAAGTTCCAGGTCTACCATGGACTAATTATATGACCTTAGGCAAATCACTTAATGGAAACTTGTGTGGATTTTCCTTAATGAATGACTTTCTCATTCATGTACTACTACACAGTCAGGCCCCAGTTTATGTCTTACTCTGTAGTTAATCTCTCTTTGTTTTTCCATTCTATTATTCTTAGCGAAATAATATTGATGAGATATTATTTTATGTGAATTGACCTCATGGAAATCTCCCCCTCTTCCTTCATACAAGGGAAGAGGAGGCCCAGTGCCCCTTGCCTCAGGGAATTGTTGTGTGTGGCAGAACCTCCTGGCATTTGTGGTTCCAAGAACTTAAACCCATTAAGAGATCATGCTGGTGCCTCTGAGGAAAATACAAGAAATCAAGAGAGGGAAGGATTTCCCCGAGGGTTGAAAGAGCTTTCCTGAGCTAAGAGTAAGAGAAAGAATAATAAGAGCAAAGTTTCAAGTGGGGCTCAGAAGAAACACACACACTCATACACTCTCTTCACCTGTTCTACCTCTTGGGCAGAGGTTCATGGGCTCATGTCCAAGCCTACAGGGCCCTGGGAAGCCCCCCTGAAATCTTCGTGTCCCCTCATGGCATCAAGCTTAGGGACATTCAGCCACTAGGCTCTAAGGGGTCCATAAGAAAAATAAATAAATAAATAAGACTATCACATCTGTAGGAAAACAAGGACCAATGCAGCCCATGGAATCTCAGAGAACACCTCAGTGAACAGATGACTAATGAACTGATCATCTCTCATCCCTAAAACTTGCTATTGCACCAGGAGGGAGTGAGCAAAGCTCTGCATTGTTTGAGACGAAGTTTCCACCATGCCAACATATGGAGCTGGAAACAGGAATTAAACTGAGTTACAGGAAAACTAAAGTCATATTTTGTGCACACCAAGGGATGCAGTCTGAGATCCATACTAGCTATCTATGTACATGCTTGCCTTCCCAATTAAATTGTGAGCTTCTAGAAGACACCAAACAGACTCCTTCATTCTTACAGCAGGGCCTCCCAGATGTTAATGTTCACTTGTATCATCTGGATCTCATTAAAACACAGATTCTGATTCAGTAAAGCTGCGGTGAGGCCCAAGATTCTTTATCCCTAACAAATTTTCAGATGATGCTGGTCATGAGTAGCAAGGCCACAGAGATTCTTAATGATCTACACATGTAATAGATGCCAGGGTGAAGGGAAGAACAAACAAGTGAAAAATGATGATTGAATAACTTGAAGAATTGTGAAATGTGCTGATTCTAGTCACCTTTCACATTTTTACTTCCAGGCCCAGAATAGGAGAGATGGAAGGTACAACATATGTACAACACTATGCTAAATGAATTCATGGGGACATGTTAAAATGATCAATTATTCTTCTAGTCAGTACTATTTATCCATTCCACTACTATTTATTAAGTGTTCAAGCATCCATGCTAGGGAGGTAAACAAAAGGCCCACACCTCATGCTACTATATCCTAATTAGGTTTATTAACTTTTTGACTCTAGGCTAGACAGAGTGTTGGACATATGTTATCTCATTTGATCTGTAAAAGAACTAGACAAATGAGAATACTGAGGGCCGTAGTGATAAAGTAACTGGCTTAAAGCCATTTAGCTAATAAAAGGTAAGGTATGGATTTGAACTTGATTTTCTTCATGTTCAGTCCTCTTTACAATATCCTAGTGAACAAAATGTACCATTAAACACATTGTTAGAAGTGATCATTAGGCTCTTCATACAGGCCATAAAACCCCATTGCTAGGTGAGAAACAGCAAAAAAAAGTCTTACCTTCTTAGTCAAAAAGATTTTTATTTACAAAAAAATATGCTCATTGGGTAACTGCACATCAGGAGGCATCTGATTCCCATCTGGCTAATAGGCAGTAATCTCATATGTGAAACCGTTTAAATATACATCTTTATTTTAAATACTTTGTGGATTTATTGGTCTTCCATGAAAGACAAAGTTATGGTCTCAGTGGTTATTACCATATCACTGAAGACATTACAAGTCCTCGGAGAGCCAACTTCTAACAAAATGAGGACAAATGTAAAGAATTAATAACTCTAGCAGTTTAGGCATTTTTTTGTTTGCAAAGAAATTTCTCTCCCAGCTCTACAAGAACTCACTCTACAAGAGTAAGTTCTCTTGGAGCAAAACTGATTATTACCTTACAGAGAAAATTCTTACAGCTGGCATTATGCTGCCCAGGGGCTGCAGAGAGACCAGGTAGCTTGGGAAAGAAACACAGGTAATATGGGTAGCAGCACCACAGCTGAGGCTCTCATTCAATTGTGAGTTGCATGTTAAAAGACACCATGGGAAAAAAAAGACACTATGGACTTCTGCTATACTTGGACTCTTCTCTTACTTAGATAGTTCTCTTCAACAGAATATGCTTCATTTAGCAACATAGTACCCCAATCAGTTACTAATAGACAGTGGTCAAGAAATGCATGTGTTAAATACATGCTGCAGAGTGCATACAAAATTCAATTAATATTATAATTGTCTCAATATTCTAATATCAATGGGGTTAGTGAGGGGTGGCTGTCACAAAGCAGAGATAACCTTGGTACCCAACACTACAGCCAGAGTGACCATGGTTTGCCCTGTACAGCCCTGGTTTACCACCATTGCTAATAGCAACACTTTTCACTTTCACATGTGTTCCCATTTGAACAACAAATTATAGAGTCACTTTATTTCTGACTCTCTTGTCTGCACAAACTTCACTGCTTGCCAATTTGCAGATTGAGCTGGGAATCCTGCCACACAGAGAGAAATAAGTGATGAGTATAGATCCCAGTGTCCTCTGATTAGGGAAATCGTAGGGTAAATCAACAGTCAACAGCAACACCACCTCAGATCTCCACCATGAATATCTGAGATTTATATGTTTTTTTCCATTTCTTATTAATTTCTTATACAGGGGCAAATACAGTCATTATCACCACATGACAAATGATGAAGCTGAAATAAAGAAAAGCTAGTTAAAAAGTGTATGATCACCTACTTGATGATGAGCATATCGTAGGTGGGGATAAAAACACTTAAAAAATAAAATACATTATTCTATCCTCAGGGGGTTTAGAATTTATTGTGGGAAAGCATAGGCTAATGGAAAAAAAGTAAGAATAAATGTAGACTGATATTATGCCTAAGTGTTGAAAGAGCTCTCTCAAGGTTACATAATAAATAAACCTCAGAGTTAAAAATAGAGGAAGTGGATGGAAAATAAAGATTTATCGAGCACATGGTATGGGTCCATATGAGCTAGCTTTAGGTCTGATTTCACTTAATTCTCATTACAAGTCCTATACAGGCAATAAGGATTTCTTTACAGACAAGGCAACACACCTTGAGAGATTAAGTAAGTTGCCTGAGGTCACACAGTACACACACTGGACGCCCTGAAAAAATGTTCTCTCTCCCCTCTACTGTAGGGATTGACCTCATTTCTCATAGCCCAAGGCAGAAATTGGCCAATATCAGGAATCTTATGAGTGTCTAAACTCAGAGGAAATAAATTCAAAATTGTATAAAATATAATATAGAAAAAAACAAGCAAAATAGGAAAATTATACGTGTATACATTTTAACTCTAAATAAATGAAAGAAGACTGCTTCTCCACATTTCCAAAAGCAAATTCCCATGCAGTGGTGTATGATTAGGGAAAGAAAACAAAAAGGGATTGTGTAAAACTACATACTGATCCAAAAAGTCTTTGTTGAACTGGTCATGATGAATTCTCTATGAAGACCCCCCTACAGAACACAGTACTAATCTCTTCTTGCTGTTCTAACACTGATACAGCAAAACCCCTATTAGGTGCCACCACCACTGGTGTGGTAGAGGGCAGCATTGCTGGGTGGTAGATGAAAGCTTCAAAGCATTCAAAACTGAATGTTTGGTCCTGCTACTGATTCCATTCACTCCCAATTTATCAAATACTTTGAAGTCACAAACTAAGGTACTGGATGAGGAAGCAGAGCCTGGGGAGACAGTAAAACACACTTCAGGACCTCAAGTACATTACAATCCGGTGGGAAAGTGGACAAATATATTTACAAGATTACAAATCATACATGATGGGCCAAAGTGAAGTAAAACTAAAGAGCTAGGAAGACACTAGTGTCAAGTGATGATTAATCCTACTCGCCCTTTCCCTCCCACAGGTGAACGTCAACTTCTTTATCGTTAAAAAGGGGTCCGTACAAATACCTTTTGGTATCGCTTATATGTGGAATCATCGAACTCCTAAAGTGGTTGCCAGGTGCTGGGGGGGGTGGAGGGGGAAATAGGGAGAGGTTGATAAAATAAACAAACTAGCCTTACAAGATGAGTAAGAGTTGGGGATCTCATGCATAACACGGTAAATACCGTTGACAACACTGTATAGTGTCACTGAAATTTGCTAAGAGAGAACTTGTTCTCACAAGATAAAAGGGTAACTATGGGAGGCAATGGATGTGTTCATTAACTTGATGGGGAAAATTCTTTCACATTGTGTGTGACATATATATATATATATATATATATATATATGGATTATATATATAATCAATATGTTGCACACTTTAAATATCTTACAATTTCATTTGTCAATCATACTTCAACAAGGCTAGAAAAAAAGTGGGGGGGGGGGCGGCAGTTTCTTAATACCTTCTAGAACTTCCTCGCTGGGTCGCCATAAGAATGTAATTTTTTAAACATAAAATTGTCAAAAAAGTGCTTTGAAAACTGCGTGGTTGGATGTTGTTCATTTCTGCTTTAGATATTCTGCTGATCTCTTTTGTCCCCGAAAAGAGAACAAAGAAAGTTGGAATTTATATAGATGAACATGTTCCTAACTGTTCCATGAAATGTTATTTCCAAGAGGTGTTAATAGGAGATGTTTCTTTAAAAAAAAAAAAAAGGCAGAGGTGGTTCCAACGTTAGCAACATTGTGTCCTGACTGTGGTCTCCAGACAGCCCCCCTTTGCCCCTGGCCCCTGGAGTTTAGGCTTCTAAATACTGCTCTGTAATGAGGTTTTCACTCTGGCCCCAATGAATGAGCATGATGGTTCCATCCGGTTAAAACATGCTGACAGTATGTTTTACAAACATTAGGTGTATACTAACGTGATGTTTGAATTTAAGGGTGTGGTTTGGTTTTTGTTGTCGTTGGGATTTTGCTTGCTTGTTTTTTGATGTCCCTTAGAGAACTGTGGGCCATGCGAGCCTACGCACCCTAGCTTGCGTAAGCTTGGCTGTTTCCACTAGGAGCCCTGACTCTACCGGTTAGTTCTCCCAAAAGGATGAATCTTCCGGCCCTTTGTCAGGGGCAGCCTGAGGTCCCATGCTGCTCTCCCACTCCGACCCCTGGAACATGACATCACAATCGCTGTCCCCACTCTGCTCCCAATGAAGTGCATTAAATGTACACGATGATGTGTACCCGGCACCCTGCTCAGAGCTCTGAAAGCCCTAAGCTTTCCCTCTCCCGAGCCCAGACCCTCCCCCTCCCCTCAGTGGATTCAGAGGGGCTAGAGGCAGCCACAAAGCTGCCTGGAGTGTTATTCCTGTCCAGTGAGCCCGAATTCTCTAAGAAAGTCCCACTCAGTTGACAGAAAAGCCCCTGCGCATGGTTCCCACTTCGGAACTAGAGATTAGTACTTAAGCAGACAAGTTAACCGACACATCTGAGCCTCTCTGCAAAGTCACAGCACGCAGCCACACGGCTCTGTCCCTGAGAAGTCCTACAGCAAAGCACCTGTTTGCTTTTCCTTACTCTAGTTGCCCAAACTATTTGGAGCCCAGGAAACTTTTTGGCAACCTGCCTTTCTGGGTATGTATTGCTATAAACTGACAAAATCCCTGGAGGATGTGGAATAAGCGCACTAGGCGGGATCTTCTGGGTGAGCTCTGATTTCAGCTTTCAGTTGTGTCAGAACAGATGGGCCAAGAAACCCTTCGTCTGTGTCTGCGAGCCAGTCCGGGAATAAGAAGTGGATGGAGCAGGTGCAGAAGAATCTGGAAGAAGGCAGAAGCCAGGGTGTGAGGCCAGAAATGAAACCAAGCAGGGACCCCGTGGGGTTCCCGGGCATGGAAGCCTTTTCGTCCCCCGTTTCTCGTAGGCAAGACTCCAGCCTCCATGACCTTCCCTGAGTTCCAAAGGGCAGATTCAAACAGTTGCTAATCCACGGAGGAGCAGCTAAGAATCCACCTGAGGCGAGATTAAAGGGACCAGAGAAGCTCATCAAGATTGAGAGACCAAGCACCTGAGACCCTGCACACACCCTAATTCTCTCAGCAGCCCCACCCTTGAAGTATTGCTATAAAACTCCTCGTCACATCCTCCCGGCTTGGGACACTTAGCTTGAGGCAGGAGCCCTCTGTGTCCCCCTTTGCCTGGCAAACTAATAAGGCTGTGCTTTTGCACCTCACCCCAAACTCTCCCCACAATTCAGTTCTTGGCGCCGGTGTCCAGAGAAGCTGAGCTTTTGGCATCAGAAGGAACGGCGTGCAATCTGCCCTCCTGGCGCCACCCCGCCCTCCTGAGCCCCCCTCCAGCCTCCAGCTTGAGCCTCTGAGGAGGGAGAGCGGAGTCCAGCTCAGGAAGCCGAGGCCTGGAGGCTGCTGGCACACTGGGCACAGTGAGGGCTGCTCAGGGCGCAGAGCGATCCTGCGTCAAGGAGAGAACTATTCTTTCCACCTCATCCCCCGACCCTATTTTCTACCACAAACTGCAGCACAAGTCTGGCCCCTGAGCCCAGGGGAGCTGCCTTCTCAGGAGTGGGCAGCAGAGGGACAGGCAAGGGCCCGGGCAGGGGGTCCAAGGGAGAAGAATGACCTGGCTTGTCCCCAGGAGGGACACCACAACCCCTGACAATGATGCGCAGACTCTCCGGAGTGGGGAGTGGTGTTAAGGTCTTCTGGGCGCTCTGACGATAGGAGCGCTAGCCTTGGGGCCTTACCCTGCCTGTAATCCCACCCAGAGACTAAAGCTCTCCAGGCCTCTTTTGCATATCAACGAACGTTCTCGTTTCCTCCTCCTCTTTTTCCCCAGGCCACACTTCCCCACCCGCCCCGTCCCTCTGGAGCGATCAGCTCCAAGAAGGGTGTAGCTGGACTGCGGGCCCTTTCGTGTATTTTATTCAAGCGATGCAGTGGAGGGTGATGTCGAGGCCCCCCATGGGGTTACTGGATGGTGAAATGGGCCTGTAAAACAAACGGTCAGACTTGGGTTGGGGGTTTTGCTAGTACAGGGAGTTCCCGTTGTCTTAAATCATCCGGGATTGTTTACCGCAGAAGGCAGCCGTTTAATCTAAAACACAGACAGAAAGAACTGCAGCCGTGCATCTCGGCAGGTTTTCGCTGAAGCCAACTTTTACATTCTGAGCACTGTAAGTACGGAGTAGCCTGGATGGCTCGAAGCCAAAGGGTAATGTTTCCTTTCGCTGTTGTTGAGAAAGGCATTCAGGAAAACAATTGAGTACAATAAGGGCCTTCCTGTTCCGTTGGGCAGGCAGGCGTGTGACCCACCCAGCAAATGTGGAGTGAGTCATCCTAGCTTCTTCCTCCCTTGTCAAAGGCTCTCTGAGGCCGGCTACACGAGATGAGCATCTTCGAATCCACTTCTCCTACCTCTCCAGGCACCGGGGATTTCCTCGATAACCAGGGTGGATGTCTATGCAGGGAAATGTCACCAACATATTTTGGTTGGGAAAGGCCTTGGCCCTGCGTTTCCCTGCGGCCAAAAGTCAGTTCTGCAGGCTCCCTTGCAGAATCCCACTGGGGTTGCTCCAAGAAGATTCAAAATGCCTAAATTGCATGGGCTTTTCATGACGTGGGTACACAAACTCTACCTCATGTGCTAACTAACACGTACTTGGCTAGTTGCGTGCCAGCCAACTGTAGCCGCCCACGGAGGGCAAAGAGCTGACAGAGCTCAAATAAAAGCAGCTGTATACAGAATTAATTAAAATAAGACCACACTTTACAATGTATTATGACCTTTAATTTTCCAAGCAATGCAACTGAAATACTAAGAGTTGCACTGACATGTCCTGGATGTATGAAAAGAAGCCTGGAGAGATATGGGATGGTCAACAGTCGGTTGGTAGTGGGAAAGGCAGCTCGCTCGCTCTCTCTCTCATTCTTTCTCCACCTTCTTTTTTCCTTTCTCTTTCCCCTGCCTCTAGAATTATGGTAAAATATTCTTCCATGAATGGAATCTAAAGTCTAAAAGATCTTTCAGAGTATAATCCAATAGAGATGGTAAACTTGACATCATTTCCCATACTCTATCCTACGAGTCAACACTCAGTGTTCCTCAACCAAAAGTTAAACCAATTGATATTGTTTTAAAGGCTCAGAGGACACGCCACCCCAAAATATGCCACTTTGGTATACTGATTATTTTGTAGGCACTTGAAAACAGCAAATGCAGCAAGGGACTTTCTCTGAACTTCCCTTATCTGACTAAAGACAGATCCTCCAAAAGGAACTGAATTGTTGTAAATTCCTTCCCTTGGAGTTTCATCAACCACGGAAGATTGATTTATCACAGGAGGGGAGACTAGCAGCTGACACCACACCCAGACAAACTTTGTCACAAACTACCATATCTCCCATCTATTCTTCCAGGACCTCCAACTTTCCCGAAAAATCATTGAGATGGTATTGAAGCCTGAATTCTAAGCCACCTCTTTGACTCATTTTTTTCCTGGGCACCTCCCATGTCTACATGAGGTCTACATGTTAATAAATATATTTGTTTTTCTCTTATTAATCTGTCTTTTACTACAGAGGTCTCAACTAAGAACTCAGAAGTGTAGAGGGAAAATTGTTTTTCCGCCCCTACTTTTATAAGCATCCACCTTGCCTTTGCAAAAGGAGCTGCCACTAGTTGCTCATGTTTTGATAAAATAAGATGCAGAAAAGAAATTCTTTAGTACTTTATTTAATACTATATAGTATTTTGAAATGGCTATGAGTTTCAAGTCTAACAAAACCATACTTGGGCCCCATCTCTTCCATTTCCTAGCCATGCTACCTGGACATTTGACTTCTCTGTGCCTCAATTTCCTCATCTGAAAATAGGGATAATAATAGTGCCTACCTCACAGGGTTGTTGTGAGGATTAAATAAGATGATTAATATGGATTATTTAGTGTCTTGCCCAGCACTCAGTAAATGTAATTACTACTAATCATCGTCATCATCTAATCAAATTGTCATTGGATTAACTTTTTTCATTGCAAGTCTAATAAGCTGGGCTTGGCTAAGCTGAAAGCATAATGTCACCCCTTAGGAAGGTACAGCCTCTCTCTTGTGCCAAAATAAAGTTAGCCTCTTAAAAGGAAGATGTTTCTGATGAAGGATAGGAATGATTTGTCAGTTGAAGAGTAGTATCTTTTTTCAATCAAATAGAAGATATTTTTTAAATGTGCACACGGCAGGGCGGCAAAGCCACTAGATTTCTCCAAAAATTTGGTGATCCGTTTAATTGAGACATAGTTCCTAGAAATTTACACATGTGGTCCACCAGAACCTTCAACTAAACAAATCAGGTAAGTGAAAATATTCATTTGTGTTACACTAAAACATCCGCCAGATTGGTACGCTAACTGGATTAAGTTTATAATTAGAGGACTATCTGGAATACACCTTCTCTTCACTAAGTATGAAGGAATCTAAAAAAAAAGTTGTTCCCCCAAACACATTCAAAAATCCATTATTGTAGGTCGTTTGTACATCTCGACCAGTCAATAAGAAAACTTATGTTAAACCGAGCTGTTCTGAAGAACCTCAGGAGGACATTAAGCTGGAGCAGATCTCATTTCTGAATCACAATCTACATCCCTAAGAGACTCAGCTCTGATCTCAAGAGTTTCATGAAAGAAAACATTGCTACAAAGCCAGTGAACTCCAAACTTGAGCAAGATTTTGGCCGTGTGGCCAGAAAATTCAGTACAATTCTGGTTAACATACCCAACATTTTTACCAATGGTCTTCTTGGTGGGAACAGTTGATTTTCAGCTCAGTCAGGTCTTTTGGAAACTGAACCACAGGAATAGCACAGCTGCTGAGTAAATCAGATACATCCTGTGGTTTGCACTTCAAAGGTAGCCACAGATTCTTAAGGTATGATTCATAGTCATCAAAATCTATGAATCTCCTCTGAAATTGTTCTTTCACTACCACTAAATAGCTGTGTAATTCTTCAAATCTGTGACCCCATTGAAGTCAAGGAAATTTGGCAGGAGACTATGAATGCAATAGGAAATGAGTAGAGTTGTCACCTACTTAGGCCACTTGGCCTGTTAAAACCTGCATTTACTTGAACAAGAATAAGAAGGAAGCCAGGGCCCATGCTTTCTTAAACCCTTAGGGGGGCCATGGAATACCTAATTAAACAAATATTCAAAGCCTAGTGTCATATGTCATTCAGGAGTCTATGTTAAAATTTGAAGGTTCTACCAAGCTACTAAACTCTATTCTGTATACATATGTCAGCTTTGAGAGTGTAGGAGCTAAGCTATATCAGAAAAACGCTAGGCAGAAGAAACCTATTAACTTCAGCAGCAGAAATATCCTATTAATTCTTTGTTCCAAAACAGGGAGTTACAAAATGCTCAGAGAGTCCATATCAGTAATTGTACTCCAGGTATAAAGTGATAACTGTATCCATTAGTTTCTACTATATAACAAACCACTCCAGAACTTAGCAGCTTAAAACAATGGCCATTTATTTAGGTCACATTTCTGCAGGTGGGTAACTGGGGCTGTGATCAGTGATCCACTCGGTGGCTCTTCTGGTCTCAGTTGGGATCGTTAATGCATTTATGGTTGGCTACTAGGCCAGTTGAGCTAGACTAGTCTAGAATGGTCTCAATGGAAATGACTTATCTCTATTCCACATAATCTCTTGTCCTCCAACAGGCTAGCCTGGGCTTGTTCATAAATGATCCGGCCAGGGTTCTGAGAGTATGGAAATACGCAAGACCTCCTGGAGCCTGAGCTAGAACTATCACTGATACCTGCACTGCATTTCGTTGCCAAAGCAAATTACTAGCCCACCCTAGACTCAAGTAGTGGGGAAATAAACCCCACTTATCGATGAGAAGAGTTTCAAAGTCAAATCACAAGCATGAAAAACCGGCCATTTTTGCAATCTACCCACAACCTCTCACACGTGTGCATTCCTTAATTCCAGAGCCACTAAACCCAACAGGAGAGGGGTAAGTGGCAGCATGGGCTGAGGAAAGCATCCCTATGTGGCATCAGTCAGAGCTCAGCAGCAAGGATGCCTGATGCTCCTCCATGGCGACCCCTCCCACCTTTTGGTACTCCTGAGACAGGGACAGTCACTTTAACATGAGTAGCAGACAACAAGGCAGCTGCCC
Source organism: Aethalodelphis obliquidens (assembly GCF_003676395.1). Lineage (NCBI taxonomy): Eukaryota > Metazoa > Chordata > Mammalia > Artiodactyla > Delphinidae > Aethalodelphis > Aethalodelphis obliquidens. Next base: position 11,810,802 of record NW_020837946.1, on the reverse strand, counting down.
CAAGTAATTATGTACACAGTACAGCTCAACTTTGTGTTTCTGGGCAAAAAAGAATGGAAGTGGAGGTTTGAAGGAAAGCACAGGTGGAATGCCCAGCACTGCGAAAGCCAGAGGAAAAGCCCAGGAATCCTGAGAAATGAGGATTAGAGGCCCTCCAGGGAACCGGGATTTTCTTTCATGCTTGGTATCACCTAAAACTACTGTGACAGTTAATTTTATATGTCAAATTAACTGGACCACAGGGTACCCAGATATGTGATCAAACATTGTTCTGGGTGTTTCTATGAGGGTGGTTTTGGATAAGTTTAACATTTTTTTTTTTTTACTTTTATTTGCATTTATTTTTTGCAGCATTTATTCCCGGGCCATAAGTTTTTGTTTCTTCAATTTCTTCTGGGATATCTTTTTCTTCTGGGCAACCTCCTCTTCTGGTTTAGGAACCATCTGTTCTTTTTCAGTAAGGATCGTCTCAATGTGGCAGGGAGAGCTCATGTATGGGTTGATCCGACCATGAGCTCCATAAGTCCTGCGCTGCATCTTGGGGGCTTTGTTCACCTGGATGTGCTCAATGACCAGAGAATCTACATCTAAGCCCTTAAGTTCAGCGTTACTCTCTGCATTTTTGAGCACGTGCAGTAAAAATTCAGCACTCTTTTTGGGCCACCAACCCTGCATCCAGCCCCACTGTTTGGCCTGGGCACACGTACCAACTCCACCATTGTAGCGACGGAATGGCACACACGGCTTCTTTAAAGTGACATCCTTCAGATACTTGGTGGCTTTTCAGATGTGCATACCCTTAATGGCCTGGGCAGTTTCACGAGTGTTCTTAAAGTGAACACGAAGATTTGAACCTCTCGACTTGCATGACGGTTTATGTACTAAACGCTGCCCGCAGCTGCTCAGAGAGTAGTTGTTTTCCTGATTAATCCAAAGGTGTCCTAAGAAATGCCATCATCGCAGCCATCCTTCTGTCCACTGTTTCTTCCCGTGTGGAACTACCAGTGACTACAGCAGTGCTGACACTAGACTAGTGACACGGACATCATTCCTGTTACCCTCTCAGGCCCTTAACATTTAAACCGATAGGCTGAGTATAGTAGATTGCCCTCCCTAATGTGGGCTGCATTTAATAAGTTGAAGGCCTAAATAGAGCAAAAGGCTGACCCTTCCCCAAATTCCTCCTTTGAGTCGGCACATGTATTTTTCTCCCGCCTTGGAATTCAAACTAAAACACCAGCTCTCCCTGGCTCTTAAGCCTGCTGGCCTTTGGAACTAGACTATGTCTCTCCTGGGTATCCCGCTTGCTAACTGCAGATCTTGGGACTCCATAATCATATGAACCAATTCCTTAAAATATATCATATACTATATGATATGATTATATGAAATATATATGTAGGGTTTTTTTCTATTTCTGTGAAGACTCTGACTAATGCACTACTTAATGGGATACTGTGCCAGGCACAAGGACAAAGTACTCGATGCATGGCAGAGGTAAATGGTCCATCCCCAGGCGTGCCATCCCTTGATTTTTGTTTCCGCATCACCAAACAATTCTAGTCATCGAGGGAAGAATAGAAACCTTAAACTGATAAAACCCTGGTGTCATCAGTGTCATAGTCTCATTACCGTTGACTGTTGCTGCAGTTGTCACTTTTTATTTGGTTTGGCTGCTTTTGCTTTGTTTTGTTTTCGCCCGAGATGATGAAGCAGCTCACATTCTAGCATGAATCATGTGCCCACTCCATCTATCAGCAAACATGCCCTATGTGGGCAATATCTCTGGGAACCTTCCAGAAATCCAATCCACAAGAGCTAGTGTGCAGAGAAGCTCTATCCTTGGAACCCGACAGCAGATATGCTAGTAGAAATTCGTGTTGACCAATCTCTTTCCTAGTTTGCTCAAGCTTCCCTCACAGTGACCAGAAGGTATGCACAGATGCCAGAGAAACACATTAGTGGAGAAATACACTTCAGTGGTGGACTTCGGCTTTTTATGGGGACGGCTTCGCGATTTTTCAGCTTCGCTCGGCTGAACTACAGACCGCAGAATTCCCTTTCTGGTCTGTTCTGGTTAGCGTGGACTACAAAGGCTACCCTCTCTCCTGGGAGTTAGAGAAGGGAGGGAAGCAGAAGCCGAGTGGTAGCACATGCACACCTTCTCCCAGTGAGTCAGTCAGGCACCAGTATTACTTACTAGGTCCTGCTGTGAAAGAAGTTTGCAGATGAAATTAAGGTCCCTAATCAGCTGACTGTAAGTTAAACAATAGGGAGACCATCCTAGCAGGCCTGACTTAAACATCTGGAAGCCCTTTAAAAGAGGGATGAGCCTTTCCCTTCCCCCGTCCCCACCCTCTGAGTCCAGAGACTCCAAGTTTCAGTTCATGCTTCTGGGATTCTGAACGCTCATCATCTTCCCTTCTTGACTGCCTACCCCACAGACTCCTGGCTTCCGTGGTCCATCCCCGTAATTGCATAAACCAATCCCTTGTGATAACCTCTGATTGAACCCTGACACACAGTTATCATCAGAAAACAAGAAGAATATATTCAAGTTTACCATTTGGATTTTCCACAAAGAGATGAGGGGCTACAGAGTAGCCTGTGGGGAAAGCACAGACTCAGGTACCAAAGGTACCTGGACCTTCTCCCTGCATCTCCCGTCACCAGCCAAGCAAGAGGGGCAGCTAATTCTCCTAAGCTCGTTGAGCACTGTTTCTGTATCTGCAAAACAGTGTTAATACGAAGTCAAGCCTACCTATTTCACAGGGCTGTTTTGAAACATCAAAGGAGAAAATGTATATGGAAACACTTTGTAGCCTGCCAAACAAATGAGAGATGTTTAGTTTTAAAACCACCTAGCCTAACATTTTTAATTAAGGGAGGCAGAGAGTGAAAGACTAAAGATTTACTACATGCCTTCTGTGTACAGGAAATGTGACTACTGCCCCGTGCTATCCTCTTGACCTTCCTGTGAGGCAGGCAGTATGTGCCCCACATCAGAGATGAGGAAATGCAGGTGCAGAGAGGTTGACCAGCTTGCCTGGACCACAAGATAGATCTGGAGTCCAGTGTGAAACTGGTTTTATGACACCAAAGTGCAGGCTCTGTCTGTAACACCAGGATCGCCTCCTTTACAAAACAAAAGATGATCGTTTCCTGTGATACTGTGAAATACATTCTACCTGAAGGAAGACTTTTCGAGACATACTTTCAGTATATCCACTATTCTTTGGGACGTCCTAACTTTAACTGAGGAGCAAACAGAATCCATTTTCATTAGTGTAGACGTTGTTTCATCTGATAGGCTCTGTGTCACAACACTGGAGACATCAATAAAAGAGAAAACCTCTTCTGCTTCTTTGCCAACCAGCAAATGTTCTTTCCTTAATTTACAATAAAACAATGACTGCAGAATAATGAAAATAAAACTTCACTATTTACTTATTTTGATGGCTCCAGTCTTTTCACTGTTGTGGCCCCTCGCGTTGCGGGGCACAGGCTCCGGACGCGCAGGCTCAGCGGCCATGGCTCACGGGCCCAGCCGCTCCGCGGCATGTGGGATCTTCCCGGACCGGGGCACAAACCCGCGTCCCCTGCATCGGCAGGCGGACTCTCAACCACTGCACCACCAGGGAAGCCCCCAGTCTTTACTAAATACTCAGAAAGAACATTTCCCTCTGTTTGCGCCCACAGGGAAATGACTGTGGTTGGAGGTTGAAGTTATTCAACAAAGAAAAAGACAATTTTGTAAATGTACCTTTTCCTCAAAAATGTAAAGCAGCTAGGGTAATTTGCGCGTTAGGCATTTTCTGAGAGTTAATGATCAATCATGTGAAAAGTCCTTGAGACTGTTAGTAAAATGGTGAGGAAGGGCCTTCCACGGGGCACTCGCGATTTGGAGACATTTGATACGCACTGATGGAACCCAAAATAAGCCAAATATATATTCATAGTAGATCAAGCTTATTTCAGATCAGTGCATTACATGTAAAGTTAATTCCACTCAAATTAACTTTCAAAATATAGGAAGGAGAAAAAAACCACAGCATTTATTAAATACTCACCAAATATTATGCTTGGCATTTTGAATCATTTTGCTCTTAATTCTCACAAGATTTTCCCTTAGTATTTATTAAGTGAGCTTTAATGATGAGAAACTGACAGTCTGAGGGGTGACAGCCACAGCTGGTGAGAGCAGAGCTAGGGTTCATCTCCAGTTCAAGCCAAGGGACTCGCAATTTCTATTTTTTGCAATTCCGTAGCCTCTAGTTTAAATGAGCACAGTTTATTTTTATAATTTTAAAAAGAGTTCTATTTCTATAAATAAATTAAAGGCGTCAACCTTACCACCTTGACTCAAAACCAAAATAGAACCCCATGTACAAAAATTCAATCAATGCTCTTTAAGTCTTTGTGAAGCTAATTAATCACTTTAAGTCTTTGTGAAGCTAATTAATTAATGGTTTAAATTCTCATTACTTCTTAGATAGGGGCTGGAGAGTGTTAGTTCTTTCTTATTTCAGGGGCTTCTCCTAGTGCAATCCCCGAGGGCGGGGATCATGTCTTACCTGTTTATTCTATATTGGATATTACACTTGGAGCTTAGCACACGGAGGGTGACAGCAGATTAGTGAACGCTCCACAATTATTTGTGACGGAATGCAATCTCATATAAGTCCAGTGCTTTAAAATTCACCACCACTTTCACTAATCCCATTGCTTGTGATTACCATGACAACCCTGCATGTGAGTTAGGGTTTATTAGCCCCACTTTATGGATAAGGAAACTGAAACTCAAAATAAGTTGAGTAATCTGCTCAGTCACAGAGCTACTAATGTCACCTGTTGGGTTTGACCACAGCCAGATTTCTTGAGTACAGTGACCAAAGTTTTTGTACCACTAAAAATACTCCATCGTTAAGAAATATCAATTTTTGTTAAAGTTTGAAAAATTATGTCTCTTATTTAAATAAAACACGGAAATGAACAGACCCAGATGATTCCAATCTACCAGTTACAGCTTGAGGTCACAAGTTTATTTGAAGTGTTTATATGTGGTCTTATCACACTGACCATCTTATAAACCAGACCAGCGGTTACCAACCATGATATTGGGTCACCACGGTACTGAGGGGTCTAAGAGCAATACCTGAGGACAGACAGCTCCCAAGGGAGCTGCCATTACCTACAGGAAGGTGAGTCCTGAGCAGTGTCAGTGGCAAAACAACACTGGGGAAACAATGACCTACAATGAATATCAAAGGGCCAAAGCAAACAAACAAAGGCCAGAACTATAAAGATCGGGTCTATTTGGTTAGCTATGTATTGACACAGTCACTTTTGAGATTTTTATATTTAGGTTATAAATTGGATAATTTTTAAGAAAAACTGTTATGTGCTTGTATAACATTAGGTTTGGAGAACTACATCCACAGCAGAAGTAAAGCAAGCCAAAAAATAAATGTGTGACTCTGTGTGTGTGTGTGTGTGTGTGTCTGTGTGTGTTATGATATGAAGTTAATTGAAATTAAAATGTTTTAAGGGATTTATTTGCAGTTGAGCTCTCCCAATGTGTGAAAAGCAACACATTTTATTCTCAATTATCCACGGTCTTATTTACTCTCCACAAATACTTGAGGGGCATGACTAAGCCGAGTTATGCATTAGTCAACACTCTTCAGCAGTATCTCTTGAACTTTTTTACCTCAGTCTAATCCCTGGTCATAGCCTCCGGGAAATTCAACACTATGTAGAAAGGGCCTTTTGCTTTATGGTCATATATAGAAGAACCTATCACCCAAAAGTCATGGGATATGTTGCTGACTCAACCTAAAGAAGGATTTCAGGTTGGGTCAGCAACATAGCCCAGGAGCAGAGGCCGCCAAAGCTTCCCCTTACGGCCGGGTCACAGCAAGTTTACAGAGGAGACTAGATGGATACCTGTGATGCCTGCTGGAACGCACTCCAAAACCAACATCTATAAAAAGAAACATCTCTTCAATCTCCCCTTCCAATCAGCAAACCCGTGTGTTTTCCTAGCAGGAAATAGAGAAGAAACCACGTTTCCTCCTCCCTCTGGCTTCTCTTGGGAAAAAATCCAACTTCCAAATATTCAGGGAGATTCTTAAGAGTCAAGTATGTTCACTTGGCAACGTAAACACCTCTTTAAGTGCTCCTACAAGTGGGAAATGGGGGTATAATTGTCCCTGGTTTCCAGGAACTGGTGTTGTTACCTCTGAATCAGGTTGCAAACAGATAGTCTGTTCTTAACCTGAGCACCATTTTGAGACCACCAGGTAATGTTACACCTAAATGGAGGTATTTTGCATATATCTACATCCCCAGCTCCCCTACACCAGCCTGGGGGTTAAAATATCATCACAAGACAGCAGTGGTTGTGTTTCCTTGACTGTCACCTCCTCTGATGTTACCTTCAACCCCCCTCAAAGTCCTGCCCCCCCATTAGTATGAGCACCCCAGGGATGACCTCCTGTGTACCATGGAAAAGCTTCTCTGCCCACCTCAGGGTGACCATCTTTTACCAGGTCTCCATGAGGCCTCTGTTACCACATCACTCGCCTGCTCTGGCCTCACTACGAAAATCTGCCCTCTCTGACAAAGCATATGTTCTCTGCATTATTCTCAAAGCTGTTGGTTAGTCCCCAGCTACCCGTTGTTTCTCCCAGCCCCCAGCCCCACCTCCCCAGGCAGTGGCACTGGTCAGTTTAGGAGTCCATGGGTATATGAGATCATGTAGGCTGGCAGGTCCAAAATCGGCAGGGCAAGCCCATCAGCTTATAGACCCAGGGAAGAGTTTATGTTGCAGGTCAAGTCCAAAGGTAGTGTGCTGCCAGGATACCCTCTTTGGGGAAAAGGTCAGTCTTTCTTCTCTTAAGATCTTCAGCTGATTGGATGAGGCCCACCCACATTATGGAAGGTAATGTGCTTTACTCAAAAGCTACTGATTTAAATATTAACCTCATCTAAAAAATGCCTTCACAGAAACATCTAGGATAAAATTTGACCAGCTATCTGGGTACCATGGCCCAGCCAGTAGACACATAAAATCATAATGCCCTCTTCCTCTTTTGTTTCATACCCTGGTGGCTCTCCTTGGTGTTCCACCTTCCTTTTTGTTCTCAAACTCCCAGGATACATGTAGCAACGTCTAGAGACATTTTTGGCTGTCACAACTGAGGGGGAGGTGAGGGGCGGACTAATGGCATCTAGTGGGTGGAGGCCAGGGATGCTGCAAAACATCTTACAATGCATGGGACAGCCTCCAACAACAAAGAATTTTCCGGTCCCGAATGACAATAATAGCACTGCGGTTGAGAAACTCTGCTCTAAATGACCAGTTCACTTCCTGTCTCGCTAACCCTGCTCATTATGCTTCAGTCACTCTGGCCTCCTTTCAGGTTACAGAACAAGCCAATTCCTTCCCTCCTCGGGGCCTTTGCAACTGTTCTTCCCACTGTCAGAAACACCCTGCTCCCCGCATGGCTGCCTCCTTGCCATCTTTCGGGTTTAACCAAAACACCCTGCCCCCACAAGCCCCTAATGCCCCTCCATTCCATTAATCTGATGATGTCCTCATCACCAGCTGGCACTGTTTGGTTTACCTGGTTCAGCGATGGTCTTAGCACCTTGAATCCAGCTGGGATGGGTACCTATCGCTATATCCCAGGGACACGTGACCCGACTGGCACAAAATAAGCGCTCAACAAATACTTGTTGGATCAAGGAAGGAAGGAATGTCTTAGACATTTTTAGTGAGTGCAATTCTCTCCCCATGTTTTTGGTTTCACGTCCACCACCAGGTCAGATGTGTTATAAGATCCGTCTCCATGGCAATTGCTTCCATAGACTGACCCTGCCCCCAGGACACACAGTCACTTTCCATCGAATCTAGAATGTGAGCCCAGATCTTTTCTCAAGGGCATCCCTCTCCCTGGACACAACTTAGTCCCTCATGACAAGATGTCTGAGTGCTGCACTATTAGTTTTCCTAATATGCAAAGACATCCACTTAGATTCAGAGTAGGATCCCTGTAGGTGGAATCTAAAAAAAATGATACAGATGAACCTATTTACAAAACAGAAATAGACTCACAGACATAGAAAACAAATTTATGGTTACCGAAGGGGAAGGAGGGGAGAGATAAATTAGAAATGTGGGATTAATAGATACACACTACTATATATAAAATAGATAATTAACAAGGACCTACTGTTTAGCACAGGGAACTATTTTCAATATCTTGTAATAACCTATAATGGAAAAGAATCTGAAAAAGAATATATATATATTTGTATAACTGAATCACTTTGCTACACACCTGAAACACTGTAAATCAACTATACATCAACAGAAATAAATAAATAAATACAAAGTAAGACACCTAATATAGAAAAAATACCTGATCAGGGTGCTTAAGAAGGACTTGCCCCTAGAAGGGATTAGCATGAGAAAAATTAGCAGGCATAATTAACAATTCCCTTTAAAACACAACCAACTGTACTATTTGTGACCACAGATCCCTCCTCATAGAAATAAAGATCACCTAGCCAGGACCAGCTAGGTCTGCACCTCAAACCTACTTAGCCTGGTACTTCTTTTCCCCTTTCCCCCTTCTGTCACAGTCTGACATGTTCTTATGGAGGCAACTAAGACCTTATGGATGCCTCCAAAATGACTCAGCATGTGGTTATTACTGTTTATCTTTGTCCTTTGCCATTTTTCCTGTAAATCCTTATAAATGCCATTTCTCACTGCCTTGCCCCCTTGCGGGAATTCTACATGCTCCTGGAAATGCTTGCTTTGCTTCTGCATTTTCTTACTAGATCCCTCTGTTCTCAGTTCCACCCATGTGGCCTCTGCACGTGGCTGCCAGCCACTGAACTGACCTAACTCTGCCATTTCTTAATCTGCACTCAATGCCCTTCCTGATTAAATATCTATCAAGTGGGCAGGGTAATTATTTCCCTCATCATACCCACTGTTTAGGAAGAGAGCTCCAGATCTATAAGACAGGACAACCAGGGGGACCATCAACAAGGGAAATAGCTCTGGTCCTGGGACTTCCTTGCTTGCTTCTTTCAGAACAACCCTGCCCAAGTGTGGGACGGATTGGGAAGTAGTCTGCCTCTTCAGGTGCAGAATCAGTGGAAGAGCTGCCTGCGTCTTCCTTCTTCACTGCATGGAGGTGACCCATCCCCTCTGGCTCCACCACGTCCCAGCTCTCGTTTAGAACACCAGCACAGTTGAAGGCAGTGCCAAGGATGAGTGCCAGCAGCCCACGATCCCCACGATGCTTGTAAAGATGAGGGAGCAGAAGGGCCCTCTGCAGTGTCACTCAATCCACATAGGAAAGAATAGGAACTGTCCAGCTTACTCTCTTATCATCTTATTACCAAATTATCTCAGAGTTGAGAAAAAGCAGTAGAAATCACCTAACCCAACTCTCACATTGTCCCGAGGAGGCAACCAAGGCCTGGAATAGGTGAGTGGCATGCCCAGGGCTGCACACTTCAGTTATGGTAAAGCCAAGCCTAGAATCCGATGCTGGTGTATCATCCCGTAACAACGGCCATGCCATCTTTTTTTTTTTTTCTGTCCCATATCCCTTCACTTTATAAACTATTTGGTTCCTTTCCATGTGTTTCTGGTGGAGATCAAGCATCTCCGCCTTGCCCCCCACCCTGTCCCCTGGAAATTCTCATTAGTCCAGTGTGTTTGCCAAATAGCTTGAGTAGAGATAATGAGAATTCTTTTCAAGGATTGATGGGGGCGGGGAGGGTGAGCTGGGACAAAGCGAGAGAGTGGCATGAACATATATACACTACCAGACGTAAAACAGATAGCTAGTGGGAAGCAGCCACATAGCACAGGGAGATCAGGTCGGTGCTTTGTGACCACCTAGTGGGGTGGGATAGGGAGGGTGGGAGGGATATGGGAACATATATGTGTGTGTGACTGACTCACTTTGTTATGAAGCAGAAACTAGCACACCATTGTAAAGCAATTATACTCCAATAAAGATGTAAAAAAAAAAAAAAAGAATTGATGGGGACATGTGGATCGTGAGAGGGTATTAGGGGAGGCTAAGTGCTATAGTAAACAATACCAAAATCGCAGGGGCTTAAACCACTACGGCGGTGTTTTTCTTCCCTAACAACACTCCAATATGGGCGATTGGCAGGTGACCTTCCATGCAGTGACTCGGGAACCCAGGTTTCCTCCATCCCAGGGCCATGGTGTCCTCACTGAATCCTCTGCAGCCTACTGGCAGCTGGGGAAAGAGAGTAAGAGAGAGAGTGAAAGTTCACAAGGGACGATGGCGTGTACCACTCTGCCCACCTTCCATGAGCCAGAGCCCATCACATGGTCACACCTAACTGCAGGTGAGGCTGGGATAAATAGTCCAGTTGTGTGCCGAGGAGCAAAAGGAAGAGTGGGACAGGTGAACTAGTGCAAGTTACCAGAGGTCATCTTTCCTACCACGTGGCAAAGAAGCCCGTTGGCAAATGAATTCAAAACACAGCAAAGACGGGCAAAAGTTGAGAAAAAGAGAGATTTAAGAAAAATTATTTGGGCCTCTGGATAGAGCCCTGTCTGAAATTGGACCAACTGCTATCCAAGAAAGTATTCCCATGTTTACCAATATTCAGAAGAAGAATAATTCCACGGGATGGCAGATAACAAGAATTTTTAAAGCTTCCACAGGTGTCTGGATGGGCCAGCACTCGTGCACCATCCCGAATCTTCTTGGGTCCGCCACTTCCTCCATCCACTGCTCGTAGAGTCCAAGTCCGTGAGGCTTTAACCAGGCTGACATACATGCCAGTTGGCAACGCCTCACTTTGGTCAACAGCCTGGAGCCTCTCACTTCCCACCGCAGAGCATCTCTGACCCCGCAGCACTATTCTCCCATGGGGACTGCCCAGCAATCCTGTAAGTGCAACCCAGAGGAGCAGGGAGTCAATCCATGTGGGTGTCGTCCTTGACCAAGGCATTTCAGAAGCCAGTGGATCAATGTTCCCTTTTTCGTCTTCTAGGTGGACAATTCTGAGACACATTTGACAGGGCTCCAGTCCCAGGCTGAAATGATGCCTCTCGAGATTCCATCCTCTCTTTCTCAACTTCTCACCCTACTTTCCCATGATTTGGTTTCATTTGCCAGCAGAAAAGGCCCACAGGGTCGAGCACCAGGTGGCCTTCATGGTGGCGACTCAGACTCAGTAACCGACACTTGTGTTGGCTTCGTCTCCTTCCTTCCATCCTCACTCCCCTTTGCTGTCTGGGTTCACAGTCCCTAATAAACTCCCTGCACACAGCCTAGGCAGCCTCTGCCCTTGAGGAAACCTGGGCTAAGACAGTTCCTTTACTGTAGGAGGGAAAAGTAATACAGTAATACAGTGATCCTCCTAGTAGCGGCAGGTTGCAGAACTTCCCAAAGGTATTTAGCTCGGCCACTCTTTTTTTTGTTGTTCTTTCTAGAAGCCTGTGGAATTAAAACAAACTGCCTTTCTATCAATTTTGCTTCTTGATTATAGGCTATCTAATTTTCTAATTGTTTTAAATCCCCAACCAGACCACAGGCTCTGAGGGAGCAGATATTGATCCATCGGTAAGCCCAGCCTGTCACCTCAGCACCTGGCAAAGTTAGACACACAGTAAATACTCAAAACACACTTGCAGTTAGCTTAATAAAATGCTTACAGATTGAAAAAACACTCAAATTTTGAACGAATATTTTCAATAATACTTAAATAATCAGAGAAGATTTTCGACTTTTATTCAGTTGGAAGAAAGTGAAATATTATGTTTTAACTCTAACCCTCTGTAGAAGCACACTGATTTCTTTCCCCTCCTTCCTTTGCTCTACTTTCCCCTCCTCTCCATTTCCTCTTCTCTCCTTTTTTTTCCCCATTGTTTTTCTTCCTGACCTTGCATTTCTTCCACCATTCTTTATCTCTTCTTCTTTTTTCTCTTGGTTTAAAATTCAGAGGAAAACACTCCAGAGACGGTGAGTCAGTAAATCCAAACTGTGTTGACTCCCATGGTAGAGAAAGTAGTAAGCTACTAAGAATTCCAAAATAGATGTATTTCTTATGGGAAAATCATCACCACGCCTTCTGCTCCCATAGATTACGATGCTAATTTGCCTGCAGCATTCTCCAGTGTTTACAATTATCCTGGGCAAAGGATTTTTTAAAGGGTGTCCTTCCTGCCTCCCAGCCTCCACCTCCCATGAACTCTGCTGTTTATGGATGGTATTTGCACAACTCAAAGACTGAAACCTCAGTAAGAAAGTAAAAAAGTGTTTAGAAGCAACAATTGATGCTGTGCGCATCTTAGATTTGGGGATGTAGTTCAGGGCAGAGTCCTTGGAAGTTCCTCTATCTTCTCATTTACTGACGGTTAGCAAATTGTGATGATCAACCAAAATCCAAACGTTTGTGCTGTCTCCTGGACTCCTGAGCGGCAGGAGTTTTCCATATTCGTTCAACTCCTCTTTGACTGTTCACACAGATAAGGAGCTTTGCTATGTGTAACATACGATTTATGTATATCATTATTAGGAGCCATCGTTTTTTAAGAGATGACTATTTGACTTCATGCCCAGGCCTTTATTTACACCACTGCATTTAACTTTAGTTTCACAAAGATCCTGTGAGATAGGAATTGCTATCCCCACTTTACAGAGACGTTAAGTAACTAGCCGGATATCACACAGCCAGTTCAGTGGCAGAGGTGGAATTCAGACCCATATTCACTTGACTTTATTAAAGCCTGCACTCCCTAAATGAACCTCGTGAGAAGAATCAGGGATTTGAAAGCTTAAAGGACAGAATAGCACTGTCTACTGCACACGAGAAATTTTCAGAAATGATTGTTTCTAGGTTTATTATGATTGTTATTATTATTATTACTGCTACTACTGCTGCTGCTGTTGCTACTATTGTTATCATTATCCAAGCACTTCTGACCCTTCAAACCTAATTTCCAGGACTTAGAAATACCTGTGGTAGGGACTTCCCTGGAGGTCCAGTGGTAAAGAATCCACCTTCCAATGCAGGGGTCATGGGTTCGATAGCAGGTCAGGGAAATAAGATCCCACATGCCGCGGGGCAAATAAGCCCACGCGCCACAACAAACGATCCTACAACTAGACCCGACACAGCCAAGAATAAAATAAATAAATAAATAAAATTTTAAAAGAGAAATACCCTATGGTATTAAAATTATAAGTAAAATGTTAAATGGCTTAAACTAATAACAGTACGTAAGATGACAAACCAATAAACACATTAGCAAAATGCAGAATAAATTTATGAATTTAAATAACAACTATCTCTAAAGAGCTCACAGTTATTCATGGAATTTCACCTCCTTAATTAATTTTTACATGAGTTATCTATAGATAAGAAATATAGATTGACATATATATACTAATATGTATAAAATGGATAACTAATAAGAATCTGCTGTAGAAAAAAATAAATAAAATAAAATTCAGAAAAAAGAAAAAAGAAATATATTTACTCCCACTGAACAGAAAGTGTTGAAGATGAATAATTGAGTGATTAAGCCATGGTAAAGGCACGCTGGTAAAAGCTGGGGACGAGTGTTTCTTCTTGTGCAAATCAAAGACCATATTCCAGCTTCATGACCGACATCCCAAGTTAATGTTTACATCAGATTGGCAGGAGGATTGGTAAGGAAGGAAGTCCATCTCAGCAAACTATTAAATGTTGAGTCACTTTACCTAGAAAGGCTGTGTAATTTTCCTTCCCTAAAAGTGCAGACAACTTCCAACTTACAAATAATCTGCTTTCCAAAAATGGGCCAGTTGCTTGGTATCTGTCGCTCAGAATGCTCTTTCCCACATTTGCACGGTGCGGTCAGGTCCTGGGGCCAGCCCACAGGGGCCCGTCACAGGCTCCATGCAACTGAAGTGCACTGCAGTCACAGAGACCTGCACATCACAGGCGACAGTGGAAAAGTGCCGTTGGGAGGCCAACCAGCGTGGCAGCCCTGACGCCAGGCAGAAGCTACCTTTCACCTCTTCCCTGCTAATCAGGAAATAGCAGCCGAGGCCCACGGGGCCTCTGAGACCTGGGATGGCGGTTCTGGTGGAGAAAAGACCAGAGGGATGGTGAAGGGCTCAATCCGGGATTCCAGATGCCAACAGTTAGGGAAGGCTGGGGATTCTTTAATCCCTGGGGATGCTTCCTATTCTGTGTGGGTTCATCACCCCAGATGCCCAGGACTTATTTCGTCCAAAGGCTTCAGATGGGCTTTCCTCTTCCCCTTGCACATGGAGGAGAGACTCAATTTCCCCATCTTTCTTTAGATTCTCAAAGGACTTTCCTAATGTGTTTTACTGCATCTTATGTTTCTCAAAATGTGAGCCACAGACACTGAGATGGAAGCTCTAGAATAAGGTATCAGGATGGGCACAGTTAGCTTGAGCCCAGCATAAAAGACCACTCTCTGGTATTGGGTTTCCTGTCATCCATTCCCCCTTCTTTAGGTTACACCCAGGAATCTCCCCTCCGCATTGGAGGGACTATGAATAAAAGTATCTTGCTCTGCCCTGGCCAAGGAGTGGAAATGAGATCCAAGCCAGGCTTAATCCCTCCTGAGACTTGGTTCTTCAGCAGAATGATACAGTACGAGAAAAAAAAAAAAAAAGTGGCTCCCTGTTAAAATGATCAGAAATTATTTCATTTATGTTGATATTTATTCAATCAATATTACTGAGCACCAATCCAGGAACTAGGGATTCAGGAGTGAACAAATCAGACAAAAATCCCTACCCTCGTGAAGCTTACATTCTAGTTGGGGGTGGGAGGGTTGTCAACCAGTAAAAAGTAAAATAAATAAAATATGTAGCAGTGCAATAAGTACTGTAAAAAAATTTTTTTTAAATCACTGTAAGAAAAATAGTCCAAGGAACAGAGGCAGGGAAAGAAGATGGATGAGGTTGTAATTGCAAACAGCTCTCAATGAGATGACATTTGAGTGAAAACCCGAAGGCAGTGGAGGGCAAACCAGGAGACTCAAAGGAAACAAATGCGAAGTCCTGAGTGGAAGTGAGCAAGGTCAAGGATAAGCAAAGAGGCCAGTGCAGCTGGAGCACAGCAATTGAGCAGAGAGTGGTAGGGAAGAGGTTAGGGCTATTGTGGGGATAGAATTCACAGAGCCTATTGGCTCTGTAGACTGTTGGAAATACTTTGGCTTCTCTTCTGAACCTGTCTCAGTCAGCTATTGCTTGGAAAGAAACATGCGCAGACTCTCTGGGACATGTATAAACATTTCTTTTGCTCACATGCCTACTGGGCAGCTTAGAACCAGCCAAGTCTAGGCTGGGCTCAGCTGGACAGCATGAAGTGGCAGCTTGGGCCTGTGTCTGCTCCACATGTCTCTCATCCTCCTTGAACAATTGGGCTAGCCACGTCATGTCCTCACAGCCAGGGCAGGGTACAGAGGGCAAGCGGAAACACAAGTTGGGCTTTTTAAGGACCGAGACACTGCACACCTCTCCCCACTTCTATCTACTTGCCCAAAGCAAGTCCATGGCCAGGCCCGAGTCAGAGAATAGGGCAGCATACTTCCCCTCTAATGAGAGGGATTGCAAAGTCATATGGCCAAGGAAGAGATGGAGAATCGGGACCAGTAACTCAGTCTACCAGAGAGCCACTGAAGGTTCTAAGCAGATGAGCGACCTGATCTTTCATTTAACAACATCACTTTGGTTGGTGCGTTAAAAATAGACTGTAGGAAAGCCAGGATGAAATCTGGGAGTCCAGTGAGAAACTACGGCACTATTCCATGTGAAACACATTGGGGACATAGCTCAAAGTGATAGCAAAGGCATTACTGAGAAGTGGTTAATCCTGGAGATATTTTGAAACTAGAGTCAAAGTTTCAAACTGATGGACTGACCATGAAACATGATTCAAAGTTTCTGAGTTAAGCAACTGTAAGTACAGCGTTGTTATTTTTCACACAAAAGGGCTGCAGGAGAAGTGAGCTAGGAGAAAGGGAAGCTGGGGAGCCCAGTTGGGGACATGTTAAGTTTGCAATGTCTGGTTAGACATCCAAGTAGAGATGTTAGGTAGGTGGTTGGATATCAGACTGAAGTTCAGGAGAGAAGGCTGGGCTGGAAATACAAATTTTAGAGTCATCAGCGTGTGGATGGTATATATTTATTTTCTATTGCTCTGTAACAAAGTACCACTAACTGAGCAGCTTAAAACAATATCCATTTATTACCTCAGCCATTCTGCAGGTCAGAAGTCCAGACACAGTGTGGCTGAATTCCCTTTTTGGGCTCTCATAGGCTGAAGTCAAGATTTTGGCTGGGGCTGCAGTGAGGCTTTGGTCCTCTTCCAAGCTGGCTTGAGGGCAGAATTCAGCTTCCTGCAACCATAAGACTGAGGTCCCACCTTCTGACTGGCTGGTGCCCAGAGTCACTCTCAGCTCCTGGAGACCCCCACAGCTCCCTGCCATGTGGCCAGTCCTTGCCAGATTTCAGCTTCAAGGTCAGCAAGAGAATCTCTTTCTCATAGAATCCCTCACCCCAGGAAGGGCTCAGCTCTCTTTTAAGAGCTTGGCTGATTAGATCAGACAAACCTAGGATAATCCTCTCTTTTGATGAATTCAAAGTCAACTGATTAGTAACCTGATCCTGGCAGTAATATCCCATCATATTCATAATCTCACCCATACTCAAGGGGAGGGGATTATACAGGACGTGTATACCAGGGTGTGATGGTAAATTTTATGTGTCAACTTGACAGTGCCAAGGGGTACCCAGATAGCTGGTGAAACATTATCTGTGGTGTATCTGTGAGAGTGTTTCCAGAAGAGATTAGCACCCGAATGGTAGACTGAGTGAAGATCACCCTCATGGGTGCGAGCAGGCATTATCCAACTTGTAGAGGGCCTGAATAGAACGAAAAGGCTGAGGAAGGGTGAGTTTGCTCTCTCTTGAGCTGGAACATGGGCGCTCCTTGTTTTCCAGCCTTCAGGTTTGGACTAGAAGTGCACCACCGGATTTCCTGGGCCTCCAACTCGCAAACAGCAGATTGTATGACTTCTCAGTTTCCTAATCACGTGAACCAATGTCTCATAATAAATCTCTTTGTGTGTGTGTGTGTGTGTGTGTGTGTGTGTGTGTATACACAGGTACTTGTACACTTTGTACAAAGGCACAAAGTACAAAGGTACTTTTGCCATAAGCATTTTTGCCACAAGCATTTTCATCACAAACATTTTCACCACATAACTAACTGGCTGTAAGACAATTATGTCATAAAAGATAAAATAACAACAACAAAAAAAGAGGGACATTAAAAAGGACATAATGAAACATGAAAAATAAATAACAAAGTTAAGAAGACTTTACATTTTCACTGCAAAACTAATTGGCCATAAGGCAATTTTGCCAAAAAAAATAAAACCACGAAGAATTCTAAAAGGGATATGCAAAAGGACATAAACATGAAGCATGAGAAATGAATAACATTTTATTGCAAAATATAAAATACATGAATACATTTCAATGCATGTAGATTCATGGCAGTAGTACACAAATAGCCAATCTTATCTCGTGGTCGTACCTAAGCGTTTGTCTTCCAGGTCTTTCATTCATAGTATTTTACACTTTTTTTTTTTTTACTTGTTGATTTGTCTCCTCATTTAGCATCACACTTCTCTTTTTTGCCAAAATTTCTTCCTTCATCAAGAGAGGTATCAGTTTCTAGATACTAGGCTGCATATCTGTACATGAAGCTTTGTATTGTCTTGTAAAAGCCTCTGCACTGTTGTTTGTTCTTGGCACACTGTCCCATGTTCATCGACAGACGTTCCAAAGTTCTATGGGAAATGTGCGCCTTCAGCTCTGGGCCTTCAAATCACCAAAGGATTTGTAAATTGATAAGTTATCATTTTCTAATGGTACATAATCTGACTTTACAGTCTCTTATTTCACATTTCCAGTAAGTTTTATCACTGTATTTTCTATCAAGTCCATATACATCATTGCTATCATCCACTATTTTAAGACTGTCATGTCCACTCATCACTGTATAGACCGTTATGAGGGCTAAGATGTATGTGATATAAAAATGGGAGTATCGTGTCAATGGAGAAAGGAAACCAAACTGTCAACCAGTTATTTTATCTTGCATGGCAATATTGTTTTACAACCAATTAATTACGCAATGTAGATGCCTGTGGCAAAGATGCTTATGGCAAAAATACTGGACACAATATATATTATATATATATGTATATATATCTCACATATATATTATTAATATATATATATATGTCCTATCGATTCTATTTCTCCAGAGAACACTGACTAATACATAGAGGGTGGGAATCTTAAGGGCCATCTTAGAATTCTGACTACTATAGATAGTTATTTTTAAATCCTGGAATTTGATGAAATCACAATGTTGAGTGTAGAGAGAAAAAAAAATTAGTTCCTCCTATTTATACCCTTAGAGCTGCCTGTCTCTCTCCTTTTTCTGTCCCTGTTCTCCAGGCTTCCCTCTAGTTCTGAGAGCTGCCTGAACCCTTGCTGCTTACAGTAACCGGAGAAGATTTCTGTTACTTGCAACTGAAGAACGCCAACTGATTCACCCTTGGATGAGTCTTATTCATACCAAGGCTTGAGAACCACTGACTCAGACTAACAGAGCCGACAGAGTAAGACTGAGATGCAAATAAATGATAATGGATCTTTTGTACCCAAATTTTGAAATAAAACGTATCTACATTTCACGGGGAATCTCCTCTAAATGATTTCTTGATAATTTGCTCAATGCAAAGAGCTGAGCCTCTGGTATAGAACGTGGAAACATGGCAGAACAGCATTCTGAAGTTGGCTTTACAAGACTAGCTTCTTTTACTTGTGAACCAGTGACAACTAATGTCCCCATTGTTCTTGCTTGGGCGTGGTGGATGGAGAAGCCAGAGGAAAATGTAACCAAGACAGAATGTGACAAATGTAGAAAGACTGGTATAACCAGTGGTCCCCATCTCATCCCCTACCTTCTCAAAACCTTGCTTTCCAAAAAGCAGCCAAGTAGAGTAACAAAAGCACAGGCTTTCGCAGAAGACAAAGCTGGGTTTAAACTCTAACACTTTCATTCACCAGCTGTGCAAATTTGAGCTCATTACCTGACTTTTCTGCATCTCCTTTTCTTCATCTATCAAATGTAGTAACACTGCCTTTCTCCCAGGTTACTGAAAGGATTAAATGAGATTAGGGATATAAAAGCATTTCTATTGTGTGCTAAATAACGGTGACTATTTGCTGCCGCTGTCTGCCTGTTATTCTCTCTGAAATAGGAACTGGAAAGATGACCTCCTTTGACTCTCACCATTGCCAAACACATACAGATCAGAAACCTTAAGAGAGAAAAGCTGTAAGCAGCGTGAAGCTGCAGCACGGCTTGCTCATACTCCCTGACCTATTCATGACTCGCTAATATTATCCGGCCCTCATCCCTCATCTCAACTCCGCTTTGGATTGGATAGAAAGTGGAAAAACAAAGAAAAGAAAAAAAAATCCTGGACAACTGAGCTATGCTATGTAAATGCATACCAAGGCAGTGAGATAAGAATCGTGAAGTCCAGAGAAAGTAAAAGCAAATTAAAGCATTAAAAATCTTTCATTAAGTGAATGCAAATTCAGAATGATTGCACAACTCATGCCTTTTCTCCAGTTACCAAGTTCCCCTCTATCAATTCAGAGAAACACTAGCTAGGATGAGCATGGCATGGTGTCTGTTCCCTTGGACAGTTTTTACTACACTGGCATGACAGCTTAAAAAATGTTATGTGGATAAACCTTGCAGATGTTTTCCCACATTTACCTATACTATAACTAACCCCTTCATCTGATATATCTAAAAGCTTTCCTTCTATTAACTTCTTCATATTAACATTTAAGACCTGTAACAAATCCAATTTTTAATTATTCTCAATAAATCTCACAGTTCTATT
The DNA here is from genome assembly GCF_003676395.1 of Aethalodelphis obliquidens. Taxonomy (NCBI): domain Eukaryota; kingdom Metazoa; phylum Chordata; class Mammalia; order Artiodactyla; family Delphinidae; genus Aethalodelphis; species Aethalodelphis obliquidens. Next base: position 11,790,764 of record NW_020837946.1, on the reverse strand, counting down.
AATGAAGCTAATCAGAGGACCCCACCATTACATGGCTTATTTTCATGTTCCTTGACTCCAAGGATTATCGTCATCCTCAAAGTAAAGATAAGGATGAGTCAAATGTTCCCTTTCAGAGCTCCTCTTATTCATCTGTGCTTTAAATAAATTGGCTGCCACCCGACTATAAAAGATGAAATCGAAGTATATATGAAATTCATCCTATCATCTTCTTGAGTGTAGACACCCCAGCACCCAAATCTCCCACATCAGGAGATTCAAAGACAGCACAAGCCACACAGCAGGACTGGAAGTCTAGGACGATATGACTGAAAGTTCTCTTGACCTAATAATCCCTGGTTAGCATGTTCTGGCCCTCTTCCAAGTTTCACCTTAGCTAAATCATGGTATATTTATAAGACAGAATGAAACAATAGCATGCCTCACTAAAGCAGGAAGGGAGGGATTTCGGCCATCAGAAATGCAAATGAGCACTGGGGAAAATGATTAAAACAAAATTTGACCCATTAATTCCTAACCTTTACTTCTCATTTTAATTTGTAAGAGCTTACTGGGAGAAGGAAAAGTAAACAGCTATAGGAAATGATCAACACCATTTTGTAAGTTCTCTATATTCTGTACATGAGATTAACAAGTAAACATAATAGACGTTTGGGGGCCAGATCAACTGGTTTGTGAGTCAGTAAGGTTCTGGATTCTATCTGCCATTTTGTCAGCTGCTAACTCCATCAGCCCATCCCACAAATTACTGAGTTAATGCATTCAGCGGTACCCAAGAGCCCCTGTGGGACGGCTAATTGTGCTTAGCAGGCAATACCTAATTTAACTCAAAAATGAGAGAAAAACTTTAGAGGCTAGAAAATTATTGCATATATATCCTCTTTGATTCCCACTGTTTGTATAGCTATTTATTTCTGCCTCTCTCCTGCCTTTTCACGCCTTTTCATTTTTTTTCTTCTTTTTTTTCTTCCATATTTATGGTAAGACATCAGTCACCTCATGGGTATTATTAAAAACCCAAGCGCTTACTAACTCTCAGCTCATATGAAGGATAATTTTTCTATTGTTTCATCACATTTCCTGGGGCTTACTTAGGATGTAATGATCCACTACGTTCACCACTGTGTAGAATTCATTCAATTGCTTTGCCTTTGGATCAAATGCAGAAATTGACTCCAGTTGTCCACAGAGGGTGTTCCTAATTCAAAACCAACAGGAAGCCCGGTGAAGTCATGGAGAAGAGGGAGTGGTTAAGGAAGGGGATTAGATACCACGAAATATAGCCCTTTTCATGGTAAGAGAACTCTAGCAACCACACACCGATAAGGAAAGCCTTGGGGCTGCCTTTCCAAAGGGATGCCAACAAGGAAAGCTGATTCTGAATTCAGAGGAAGGAGCTGCCTGCCAGGGAACAGAGAGCCACGTGGAACAGCAGAGGAGCAGTGCGAGGTGGTTGAGGCGTTGAAGCCCCTGAGTCGGGACTCTAGCTTTAGCCCTGGATTCTCTACACCAGCCGGGCAGTCCTGTACCATTCAGTTCATCTCCCTGAGTCTTGGTTGCCTCATCTGTACAATGTAGATGATACAAATTTACTCCAGGGAGTTGTTCTCAGGTTCAAATGGAGTTACGTAGTGGCAGCCCTTTGTAAAGTGGAATGTGGTTCGTAAATATTAACGTTAGCTCTTATTATTGCTTGCTGGACTTGTGGCCCAACCTTATGCTCTTTACCTGGAAACACTGGGCAGGTCTTCCCTTCAGTGTAGCGTGATTTAGAGGGTTTCAAGGAAAATTACAGAAAAGGAGCCGTTATCCCTGAGTAATAGGAAAAAGTAATCATATCTTCAGACTACTTGGAGAGAGTGTACCCTCCAGCACATTGCAAAGCATGAAATGTTTCTTTTCTGGTGTTCCATGCTCCTTCTCTGTGTTCCATCCTATTCAGTCCTCCTCTGGGAAATATTTTCCTTTTACGTCTTTCCCTGCTGTATTTATTCTCCTGGACTCAAAACCTGAGCCCAGAAAAGAACACTAACAAACTCATTGTATTGGTTACATTAGCTTTTTGAAAACTAAAGGTTTTAACGCAGAACATATGACTTACTTATCTGGAAGTCTTGATAAGGTTCGGATGATCGGGGGACTGGATAGTGTCATGAAACACTCAGGTTCTTTCTATCTCTCTCTGTTCTGCTAAACACCATGTCAGCTCCATCCTAAGGTTGTTTGCCCTATGGTTATAGGATGATTACATGAATCAATTAGGGCTCTGTGCTTCTATGTTCATGTCCACAGAGGGACAAGTGAATGGGGACAGGGAGGGAGGAAGAGAAAGATTCGTTCCCCAGGCATTGAACCAAAGCCTTGTTTCTCTCTGTTCGGAAGGAACTATGTCATTTACCCCTGAGCTGTAAAACACGGAATGCTGTGCTTGAGTTCCTAAACCAATTGCCCATCTAGCTTGGCTTCATTCTTCAACCTGTGTCTCTCCAAGGTGACCTCCGGTGGCTGCCAGCTGCATCCTCTCCTTTTAGCCACTCCAGCAGAAAATGGTTAACTCCAACTGAGACATGTTAGACGAGGCAGTCAGTGATTGGCTTAAACTGGTCCAAGTACCAATCTCCGAACCAATCACTGTAGCTGTGCCAAAGGGATAGTCTGAGGCATGTGCCTCGCTCCCATGGTGAGGAGAGGACAGGCCACTGTGACCACCAGCCCCACCAGGTTCATGTGGAATGTGCAGGGTTAGCACTAAAAGGAAAACAGAGGGCTGTTATCAGAAGGGCACTGGAGCAGCCTGCGGGACAGCTAGAGGACACAGTCACCACAGCCTTACACACTCTCTGGGTCTTAATCTTTACTTGTTTCTTCCTGAAAGGTAATTTAAATATGTTCAGTCTCCTACCTTGAATATAAAATCATGGTAATTCCCATCCACCCAAATCAGACTGATATGCAAAGATCACCTAATTACATTAAGAGTCCAGCAGAGCGAATATCACAAAATGTTTAATAATAAACATCATAAAGCAGACCAAGAATGTGGTCTGCTGTGATGAAAGTGTTTACCAACCTCAAGTGAAGTTTACCCTAATTAGATGGTAATCACACTGGTCCAGTACACAGTGTTCATACATAAGAAACAGGCGCAGCCAACATTTGATCTGAGCTCCGATATTACTGGCTGCATTCTCCTTTTATTTTTTTTATTTATTTATTTTTAAATTAATTTATTATTATTATTTTTTTGGCTGCGTTGGGTCTTTGTTGCTGTGCGCTGGCTTTCTCTAGTTGTGGCAAGCAAGGGCTACTCTTTGTTGCGGTGTGTGGGTTTCTCATTGCGGTGGCTTCTCTTGTTGCGGAGCACGGGCTCTAGGGCGCAGCCTCAGTAGTTGTGGCACATGGGCTTCAGTAGTTGTGGCACGCAGGCTCAGTAGTTGTGGCGCACCAGCTTAGTTGCTTCGCGGCATGTGGGATCTTCCCAGACCAGGGCTCGAACCCGTGTCCCCTGAATTGACAGGCAGATTCTTAACCACTGTGCCACCAGGGAAGCCCTGCATTCTCCTTTTAGACACACGTGTCCTCAAAGGAGGAAACTTTTTACCTAATATTTTTGTATGTGTTTTGCTCCTTTATGATTAGCTTTGAAGGATAAAAAATTCACCAAATCATATCATACAAGCTGGGATGTGTTCCAGCGTGCCTAAATGTCTTTTAAATAATTCTCCAGTAAAATTCTGCTTTCAGCACTCAAACAAGTGAGCAGAGCTGATGAGGCAGAACAATATTGGTTTTATTGACAGGTTTTATTGCTATCTGTTATCCAACTGTGTGTTTCACTGATAGTTTATCACAGGGCAATTAAAGACGTTGCTCCTTAGACGCATAGCTAGATTGTTTGTTTCAAAGTCATTTTGCTAATTAGAAAATACTATGGATATGCACAACTCTTTGTAAAAATTCTCATCCAAAGACGAACTTCACACTAGCATCTCAGAGGAACTTCCCCAATCAGAAATATGTTTAGACACAAAAATGTACAGAATACTTCATCTGTAGTATCTTCACCTGGTCACATATAGCAGTTACATTACTCTCATTAAAAAAAGGAACTGCTCACTGAAATAGAGACACAGACATAAAGAACGGATGTATGGATACTGGGGGGGAGGGGGGATGGGATGAATTGGGAGATTGGGATTGACATATATACACTACTATGTATGAAACAGATAACTAATGAGAACCTATTGTATAGCACAGGGAACTGTACTCACTGCTCTGTGGTGACCTAAATGGGAAGGAAATTAAAAGAACAGGGGATATATGTATACATATGGCTGATTCACTTTGCTGTACAACAGAAACTAACACAACATTGTAAAGCAACTATACTCCAATAAGAGTTCATTTAAAAAATAAAAAAGAACTGCTCAGTATGCAACACTGACTCACGAATAAAAAACAGACTTCACAAAATGGTTGCAAAAATAAGCAAAATGCAAACAATTTTTTTAAAACCCACTTACCTTAAAAGTGAAAAATTAGGCCCCAGAACCATAAAATTCAAAACATTTTGATTAATAAGACTATTTGTTGTACTTACAAAAAAATAAGCACCGGCTCTTTTTTTTGGCAAATGAATATTACAATATAATTCTCCCTGAAAAACATTGGCCCTCAGCCCAAAGGAAAGCAAGAAGCAAATGACAACCTATTTGTTGGGCTGCAATGAGCTGCCTTTTCTGTAATTGCCTCTGCCCCGGGGATGTCTGACCTTGCTTATCTGAGCATGAGCTCGCCGCTGAGTTTAGTCTGGCCTCTCAGTATCTGCCATGCTGGCTGGTAAATTAAGCAGGCTTCTCCACGCAGGTGGCCTGGCTTGTATATGCACCGCCTTTGTAGCCCGGTGACAAACGCTTGGTGTTATCGTGGGTGTTACACACCAAAATCCACAGAGGCATGGGAAGAGTCCATTGGTTTTCAGTCACAAGGGAAAAGAGGCACATTTACCCCAGGCTCTTTTCTTTCGGTTTATTTCTGTGGCCCTTCTACTTTATACTAGACTATCTAGGGGTCGAGGTGGAGGGGTGGTGATTACAATTCTTTATTTGGAGAAGGAAAGGATTTGACAGCGAAGCAAATATATCTAGTTCTCATTCCATATGTATTTGTGCTTTCATGTGATCTTACAAAAAAGAGACAGAGATTAGCAAACAACCTCACTAAAAGCCGTGCCTCGTGAATGGAAAGAAAGATCTAGGTTTGAAGGGTAGCTTAGGAACAGTGTCTCTTTGAGAGTAGAGACTGTGTCTTTCTTCTCATTCTATCTCCAGTGCCTAGAACATGCCTGGCACATAAGTATTTGCCTAGGGGTGATCAAACAATTTTTCTCAGAACCATTTGGTTCATAACAGGAGCTCAATTAGTGTATGTCTCCATCAAGCCTCTTCCTCCTACCTTTGCAATCTTTGGAAGAAGGAAGTTCTGATCTGCATAATCCCTGGTGAACACAGCCTGTGTGCAGCCTTGATGCGACCCAGGAATCATCAGAGTGTAGAACCTGCCTTGTGAGGCTTTGAGAAGGAAGCGCCACGTGGGCTGGGCCGCACGCCTCAGCAGCGAATGGTCTTTCAGGAGGGGAAACACGCAGGCGTGAAAAAAAAATCACAGGGGACGACTCCAGAGGTTCTGAAAAGCCAAAAAAATCATTCTTTTGTGGTCTGCTCCCCCCGGTTAGCTCAGATGTCGGATTGGTTGTGTGAGATGATTTACACGTGCCGGGAAATAACACTATAACCCAATTCCCAGGTTCAGTCTGTTTCTCCCTGCTGGGTACAGGGACTTCACCCCCACCACGTCCCCCCCAGGAGCCTGTCCTCAGCCGAACCTGCTGATAATCCTTTGAGGAACCTCAGCTTAGTCAGTCCTCACGCTATGCTTCTCCTGAGAAAACTAGACACTAAATCTTAGGTGTCTGAGATCTGAGATAATTAGACTTAGAGGGACATAGCATAGAGGTTCAAAACCTGTCACAGAGGCCTTGATGTTTCCAAGTGAACAATCAGAGGTCTTGAAGCCTTTTTGGTTTTTAAGTGATTGCTTAGGAAAACTGAAGTTCAAACCATAAGTCGAGGGCCTTACACAGTCTTAAGTCATCAGATACTCAGTAAATAAAAGACTCTTGGGCTTCCCTGGTGGCGGAGCGGTTGAGAGTCCGCCTGCCGATGCAGGGGACACGGGTTCGTGCCCCGGTCCGGGAGGATCCCACATGCCACGGAGCGGCTGGGCCCGTGAGCCATGACCGCTGAGCCTACGCATCTGGAGCCTGTGCTCCGCAACAGGAGAGGCCACAGCAGTGAGAGGCCCGCGTACCGCAAAAACAAAAAAGGCTAAAAAAAAAAAAGACTCTTAAAAACCTTTCCCTTAATAACTACATGGGCACCAGACAGGGAAAATGGATGCCAGCTGGGCACCACAGCCAGATCCTGGAAACCCCTGTGGCTGGAGAGCTCCAGGGAACCTTAGGGGGTCCTCTGGGGACTGGGAGGCAGTATTTAACAACCAGTATGGAAATATCAGGTTAAATCATGAGAAATTACTGGTATTTAACCATTTGGAAACTGCAAAACTGGCGATTTCATAGAGTGCAGCCTAATGCCTCACTATTTTAACAACTGGCACAGCCGTATCAGTGCATATGCAGGGATGCTGTCTCCCCCCAAACAGGCAAAGTGTGACACTTCGGTTGTGTTTACCCAGCACAAGTAGATATGCTCTGGGCAACTAGATATTTTAAATCCCAAGTAGAAGTTGCTAAGGCTGGGGGTTCCATCAACAGCATATCTTTCCCCACACCCCATTCAGAACCATGAAAACTAGCATTTATTGAGCTTACACCCCGTTCCCGATGTCATCCTAAGACCTTAATGTGAATAAACTCCTTTAATTCTCACGTAACCCTAGAGGCTGGGTTCTATTGTCATCCTCATTTTACAAATGCAGAAACTGAGATGGAGAAATCAATCACTTTTCCAAAGTCCTAGGTGGAGAGCAGACGAGGCCGCCCATGCCCCCAGCCCATCTGCCTCCAGAGTCTACGCATCTCAGTCTCATACTCAAGCTGCCTTGAGGTGACAGAGGACCACAGAGCATTTGGAGACCAAAATGCCAGCCTTATGGCTGATCAACGCTAGACTGGAGCATGTGGTTTATTTGGTACCACTGCGAAGGCCTGTGAACACCAACCCTTGAAAGAGATAAATCTGCCCACTCGGTGGCTGGCACAGATCAAAACTGCAGGTCTCCCTTACAGCTCTACAGGACAGAGAGGAAGATACGAATTGTGCAGACAGGCTGGAAGGAAAAACAAGAGGCCCAGGAAAGGCTAAGCAGAGCAGGCTGAGCTCCTCTTCCAAAGTCACCAGGCAGAGAAACCCACCTCCTCCTGGGCAGAGCTGTGGCCAGGGGCTGTGAACCCGGGGACCCTGGAGAGAATTCCGGGAGACTATGAAATTGGAAAGGGGAAAAACTACTTCTTTATTGTCATCGACCTCTCTCTGACCTACTAACCTCTAGCTGAAATTTAGCATTTCCTTCTGTTATGAAAGGAAGCAATAAGCCAGACTCATATGAGCAGCACATGTGATCCTGGCAAATGCTTTCATAGCTCGTTACTACTGTGGAGAGATCTGGAATCTCACTCGTGGTCACCGGTACTTGAGACTCACGCAAGTTCAGACCTGCTGCTCGATCTTGTTACTTAGTGCATTAAGAAAGTCATACATTTTTACCACAACTTTCCTTTCTTTTTTCTTTTTTTTTTTTTTTGGTATTTTGAAAAGGCCTTTAGCTATAATTAATTTCTTCTATACTCCTAAATACTGTATTGTATATGTTTAAAAACATTATTTTTAAAGGGGTCTCATAGGCTTTGTCAGAGTTCCAAAGAGACCCCCCCCAATATAAGAATCTCTGCTCTGAAGTCCCTCCATGTAGAAATTTGAGGCAATAGAAATGGAGCTGCCACCCTAAGAGATGTTAATAAGCCATAAATAAGTAAATAATCTTGTTTCTCTAGGTTTGATGTCTCCTTCTTCCTTTCCATGAATCCGGTCACATCTCTCCACCAGAACCTTCAAAAATCAAGCCTGTATAACAGAAGTCTCTGAGACTAGACGGATAGATTGGAGACGTTTTTTCTTTCTAGCCTGTCTTTCTCTAATCACAAACTGCTTAAACTGTGCAAAAGTGTTACATGCATCTTTTTATTTTCAGTTTATGTATTTATGCCCTGCTTTGCTCCAAAAATATTTTTAGGGATTATTAGAATGCACGTCTTTTAGGATCATCAAGGCAATCTTACTAATTATAGTGATTGACAATTCTGTAACTCCCAGCAGCCTTGCCCTAGACCTTCCGTTCAAGTGCTGCTTTCAGTACAGGTACAAGTGCAAGTTCTTCCCAGAGCAACAGTTAAGAAATGGCAGGCACCAACAATGAGGGGATGCTTCACCTCCACTGGACAAAAAATAGATTTAGAAATTCTTGTTCCAGATACCACTTTTATTTGAACTGCATATTTACATAAGTAAAGCTCATTCCCCCCAAGAATTTGTGTCTCACCCCACAGATGGCCTACCTCGTTGTAGAAGTCTTGGTGGGATCAGACTCAGCTTTACCCTGAGTGTCCCATGACCAAGCAGAGTTCCCACTTTGTTCCTATCACCATAATTTCTCATGTCCAACTAGCACACTGAAATTAAGAGAGAGAGAAAATAATTGATGATTTAATGCTGACCTTGTCTTAAAGTCTTTACCTGTATTTGATTGGGCTTCTACTAGCCTCTTTTTGGAAATTTCATTTTCCTTTTTTTGATGTAATTAATGGACCAAATATGTGCTCCCAAGATTCAAGTCTTTGTCCCTTTTTCAATCATATCATGACATCCAATTCTAAATCATCCAAATCATATCATGATATCCAATGACATCTAAATCATTTACATAGCATTTTGAAAGACTTTAGAATTTGATTATCTCTCTCCCAACGCTTTGAGAAAAAAAGAATATGTAAATGGGTTTCCTTCCCTATCTCTGCCAAATATAAACAGTGAGTACGGGACCAGAAGCAAGCTAGCTGTTGTCCTAGCCTATCGTGGGACACGCCCAGACTGCACCAAGCCTAGCCCAGGCACACTCTGGAAGGATCGCTCTTTGTCTGGTCAGCCTCCTGGGAGGATTTGAATCTCCTAAGAACTTAGTTGATTCCACCTGGTACAGATATGTCTGTAAAAAGTCTGAACAGACTCTTCAGCTCAAGACTTTATAAAGAGTCCATTGAAAGTGATGAAACCCACACTATGAAATAAGAAGCTAGAGATGACTAATTAATATAAGCATGTGTGTGCACACACCAGCAGGACCACAGCGACTGCCACCACACCCAGAAAACAAACAGAAAACGACAGATACTGTTCTGTAAAGTTCTGGTGTTCACTTCTAAGCCTTTCTCACTAAGGAACTAGTGAAAACTCTTACCCAGGTAGGGCTAAGGGGCCCGTCCCTGGCCTATGCTGTCTGCATCCTTTCCTGCTGTCGTAGTCCCAATTCTGTCACCTGAAGACCGATTTCCAGGGGTTCTAGGGGTGTTTCTCTGTAGCAAGGCATTTCATATGGCTGCAAATGATTCTCAGTCTGCCACTGCTTTAAGCAGCAATTTTAAGTGTTCAGTCTTTATCAAGCAGAGCCCTACTGCAATTGCTCTCATTCTCTGTCCTCTTGAAATGCAGCACCTGTCTCACAGCGCATGGTGGTTGGGCTTGTTTGCAGACACACTGTAGCTCTGTCTTCTTCTGCACCTTGAATGATCTCACCCCTGGGGCTCTGTCCAGCCTCCTCCAAGGGACTGCAACATTTGGGAGGGTTTTTAAAGCAACTGATTTTAACTTATAGATTGGATCCAAACTGAAAGAGATTTCCAGACATACAGAATTCTTGATCATCCCCAGTAGACCCATTATACAGGCTCCCAGGAGCCCAGGCTCAAGGCTTTAGAGTTTACCCCCTTTGTTCCCACAGATTCTCCGGCAACACCAGGGGTTCTCATCCACAGGGTCAGGGCACCATGTACTTTAGGTATTAGGTGTACTGGAAATAATTTATTCCTGACATTGGAAAATAATTGCTTAATAAGAGCCAATTCCAAGTTATTCCCTAACAATGACAATTCTACTCACCCTTTCTTTTGTGGGAGAGAGAGCTGTACATATCAGCACTGGGAATAAAATATAGACTAAGGCCTATTTTATCTATGCCCCAGGCTCTTAATTCTTGTGATGATAAAAACTTATTGTCGATAATTCCTCACTCCACCCTCCTCCCGTTCTGGTGTTCCAGTAAAATCTGAGTACATCCAGGGAGTCTGTAGCACATGGAAATGTCATCTTATCATAGAAGTAGAGTAAAAAAGAGGGGGAGGAAAAAGTTTAAAATGCCTGAGCTACAGTTGATCAATTTTACAATCAACCTGCAAAATATAAACCTAGAAATATCCATTCTAAGTATGACCATAAGGAGGCTTCCGGGAAGATGGCGGAAGAGTAAGACGCGGAGATCACCTTCCTCCCCACAGATACACCAGAAATACATCTACACGTGGAACAACTCCTACAGAACACCTACTGAACGCTGACAGAAGACCTCAGACCTCCCAAAAGGCAAGAAACTCCCCACGTACCTGGGTAGGGCAAAAGGAAAAAGAATAAACAGAGACAAAAGGATAGGGACGGGACCTGCACCAGTGGGAGGGAGCTGTGAAGGAGGAAAGGTGTCCACACACTTGGAGCCCCTTCGCAGGCGGAGACTGCGGGTGGCGGAGGGGGAAAGCTTCGGAGCCGCGGAGGAGAGCGCAGCCACAGGGGTGCGGAGGGCAAAGCAGAGAGATTCCCGCACAGAGGATCAGGGCCGACCAGCACTCACCAGGCCGAGAGGCTTGTCTGCTCACCCGCGGGGGCGGGCGGGGCTGGGAGCTGAGGCTTGGGCTTCGGTCGGAGCGCCGGGAGAGGACTGGGGTTGTCGGCGTGAACACAGCCTGCAGGGGGTTAGTGCGCCACGGTTAGCCGGGAGGGAGTCCGGGAAAAGGTCTGGAGCTGCCGAAGAGGCAACAGACCATTGTTTCCTGGTGCGCGAGGAGAGGCGATTAAGAGCGCTGCTTAAAGGAGCTCCAGAGACGGGTGCGAGCCGCGGCTAAAAGCGTGGACCCAGAGACGGGCATGAGACGCTAAGGCTGCTGCTGCCGCCACCAAGAAGCCTGTGTGCGAGCACAGGTCACCATCCACACCCCTCTTCCGGGGAGGCTGTGCGTCCCGCCACTGGCAGGGTCCCGGAATCGATGGACAACTCCGCCGGAAGAACGCACGGCGCGCCTCAGGCTGGTGCAACGTCACGCCGGCCTCTGCCGCCGCAGGCCCGCCCCGCACTCCATGCCCCGCCCTCCTCCCCCCCCCCTCCCCGGCCTGAGTGAGCCAGAGCCCCCGAATCAGCGGCTCCTTTAACCCCGTCCTGTCTGAGCGAAGAACAGACGCCCTCCGGCGACCTACACGCAGAGGGGGGCCAAATCCAAAGCTGAGCCCCCGGGAGCTGTGCGAACTAAGAAGAGAAAGGGAAATCTCTCCCAGCAGCCTCAGGAGCAGCGGATTAAAGCTCCACAATCAACTTGATGTACCTGCATCTGTGGAATACATGAATAGACAACGAATCATCCCAAATTAAGGAGGTGGACATTGAGAGCAAGATTTATGATTTTTTCCCCTTTTCCTCTTTTTGGGAGTGTGTATGTGTGTGCTTCTGTGTTGAGATTTTGTCTGTGTAGCTTTGCTTCCACCATTTGTCCTAGGGTTCTATCCGTCCGTTTTGTTGTTGTTAATTTTTTTTAAATTTTTTTCTCTTAATAATTATTTTTTTATTTTAATAACTTTATTATATTTTATCTTACTTTATTTTACTTTACCTTCTTTCTTTCTTTTTTTCCTTCCTTCCCTCCTTCCTTCCTTCCTCCCTCCCTTCCTCCTTTCCTCCTTTCTTTCTTTCTTTCTTTCTTTCTACTTCTACTAATTCTTTCTTTCTACTTTTTCTCCCTTTTATTCTGGGCCGTGTGGATGAAAGGCTCTTGGTGCTGCAGCTAGGAGTTAGTGCTGTGCCTCTGAGGTGGGAGAGCCAACTTCAGGACACTGGTCAACAAGAGACCTCCCAGCTCCACATAATATCAAACGGCGAAAATCTCCCAGAGATCTCCATCTCAACACCAGCACCCAGCTTCACTCAACGACTAGCAAGCTACAGTGCTGGACATCCTATGCCAAACAACTAGCAAGACAGGAACACAACCCCACCCTTTAGCAGACAGGCTGCCTAAAATCATAATAAGTCCACAGACACCCCCAAAACACACCACCAGACGTGGACCTGCCCACCAGAAAGACAAGATCCAGCCTCATCCACCAGAACACAGGCACTAGTCCCCTCCACCAGGAAGCCTACACAACCCACTGAACCAACCTTAGCCACTGGGGACAGACACCAAAAACAAGCAGAACTACGAACCTGCAGCCTGCAAAAAGGAAACCCCAAACACAGTAAGATAAGCAAAATGAGAAGACAGAAAAACACACAGCACATGAAGGAGCAAGATAAAAACCCACCAGACCTAACAAACGAAAAGGAAATAGGCAGTCTACCTGAAAAATAATTCAGAATAATAACAGTAAAGATGATCCAAAATCTTGGAAATAGAATAGACAAAATGCAAGAAACATTTAACAAGGACCTAGAAGAACTAAAGATGAAACAAACAATGACGAACAACACAATAAATGAAATTAAAAATACTCTAGATGGGATCAATAGCAGAATAACTGAGGCAGAATAATGGATAAGTGACCTGGAAGATAAAATAGTGGAAATAACTACTGCAGAGCAGAATAAAGAAAAAAGAATGAAAAGAACTTAGGACAGTCTCAGAGACCTCTGGGACAACATTAAACACACCAACATTCAAATTATAGGGGTTCCAGAAGAAGAGAAAAAGAAAGGGACTGAGAAAAGATTTGAAGAGATTATAGTTGAAAACTTCCCTAATATGGGAAAGGAAATAGTTAATCTAGTCCAGGAAGCACAGAGAGTCCCATACAGGATAAATCCAAGGAGAACTATGCCAAGACACATATTAATCAAACTGTCAAAAATTAAATACAAAGAAAACATATTAAAAGCAGCAAGGGAAAATAACACACAAGGGAATCCCCATAAGGTTAACAGCTGATCTTTCAGCAGAAACTCTGCAAGCCAGAAGGGACTGGCAGGACATATTTAAAGTGATGAAGGAGAAAAACCTGCAACCAAGATTACTCTACCCAGCAAGGATCTCATTCAGATTTGATGGAGAAATTAAAACCTTTACAGACAAGCAAAAGCTGAGAGAGTTCAGCACCACCAAACCAGCTTTTACGACAACTGCTAAAGGAACTTCTCTAGGCAAAAAACACAAGAGAAGGAAAAGACCTACAATAACGAACCCAAAACAATTAAGAAACTGGGAATAGGAACATACATATCGATAACTACCTTAAATGTAAATGGACTAAATGCTCCCACCAAAAGACACAGATTGGCTGAATGGATACAAAAACAAGACCCATATATATGCTGTCTACAAGAGACCCACTTCAGACCTAGAGACACATACAGACTGAAAGTAAGGGGGTGGAAAAAGATATTCCATGCAAGTGGAAACCAAAAGAAAGCTGGAGTAGCAATTCTCATATCAGACAAAATAGACTTTAAAATAAAGACTATTAGAAGAGACAAAGAATGACACTACATAATGATCAAGGGATCGATCCAAGAATAAGATATAACAATTGTAAATATTTATGCACCCAACATAGGGGCACCTCAATACATAAGGCAGATACTAACAGCCATAAAAGGGGAAATCGACAGTAACACATTCATAGTAGGGGACATTAACACCCCACTTTCACCAATGGACAGATCATCCAGAATGAAAATAAATAAGGAAACACAAGCTTTAAATGATACATTAAACAAGATGGACTTAATTGATATTTATAGGACATTTCATCCAAAAGCAACAGAATACACATTTTTCTCAAGTGCTCATGGAACATTCTCCAGGATAGATCATATCTTGGGTCACAAATCAAGCCTTGGTAAATTTAAGAAAATTAAAATTGTATCAAGTATCTTTTCTGACCACAAAGCTATGAGACTAGATATCAATTAGGAAAAGATCTGTAAAAAATACAAACACATGGAGGCTAAACAATACACTACTTAATAACGAAGTGATCACTGAACATATCAAAGAGGAAATTAAAAAATACCTAGAAACAAATGACAATGGAGACACGATGACCCAAAATCTATGGGATGCAGCAAAAGCAGTTCTAAGAGGGGAGTTTATAGCAATACAATCCTACCTTAAGAAACAGGAAACATCTCGAATAAACAACCTAACCTTGCACCTAAAGCAATTAGAGAAAGAAGAACAAAAAACCCCAAAGTTAGCAGAAGGAAAGAAATCATAAAAATCAGATCAGAAATAAATGAAAAAGAAATGAAGGAAACGATAGCAAAGATCAATAAAACTAAAAGCTGGTACTTTGAGAAGATAAACAAAATTGATAAACCATTAGCCAGACGCATCAAGAAAAAAAGGGAGAAGACTCAAATCAATAGAATTAGAAATGAAAAAGGAGAAGTAACAACGGACAGTGCAGAAATACAAAAGATCATGAGAGATTATTACAAGCAACTCTATGCCAATAAAATGTACAACCTGGAAGAAATGGAAAAATTCTTAGAAATGCACAACCTGCCAAGACTGAATTGGGAAGAAATAGAAAATATGAACAGACCAATCACAAGCACTGAAATTGAAACTGTGATTAAAAATCTTCCAACAAACAAAAGCCCAGGACCAGATGGCTTCACAGGCAAATTCTATCAAACATTTAGAGAAGCGCTAACACCTATCCTTCTCAAACTCTTCCAAAATATAGCAGAGAGAGGAACATTTCCAAACTCATTCTATGAGGCCACCATCACCCTGATACCAAAACCGGACAAGGATGTCACAAAGAAAGAAAACTACAGGCCAATATCACTGATGAACGTAGATGCAAAAATCCTCAACAAAATACTAGCAAACAGAATCCAACAGCACATTAAACAGATCATACACCATGATCAAGTGGGGTTTATTCTGGGAATGCAAGTATTCTTCAATATACGCAAATCAATCAACGTGATACACCATATTAACAAATTGAAGGAGAAAAACCATATGATCATCTCAATAGATGCAGAGAAAGCTTTCAACAAAATTCAACACCCATTTATGATAAAAACCCTGCAGAAAGTAGACATAGAGGGAACTTTCCTCAACATAATAAAGGCCATATATGACAAACCCACAGTCAACATCGTCCTCAATGGTGAAAAATTGAAAGCATTTCCAGTAAGATCAGGAAAAAGACAAGGTTGCCTACTCTCACCACTTTTATTCAACATAGTTTTGGAAGTTTTAGCCACAGCAATCAGAGAAAAAAAGGAAATAAAAGGAATCAAAATCAGAAAAGAAGTAAAGCTGTCACTGTTTGCAGATGACATGATACTATACATAGAGAATTGTAAGGTGCTACCAGAAAACTACTAGAGCTAATCAATGAATTTGGTAAAGTAGCAGGATACAAAATTAATGCACAGAAATCTCTGGCATTCCTATACACTAATGATGAAAAATCTGAAAGAGAAATCAAGAAAACACTCCCATTTACCATTGCAACAAAAAGAATAAAATATCTAGGAATAAACCTACCTAAGGAGACAAAAGACCTGTATGCAGAAAATTATAAGACACTGATGAAAGAAATTAAAGATGATACAAATAGATGGAGAGATATACCATGTTCTTGGATTGGAAGAATCAACATTGTGAAAATGACTCTACTACCCAAAGCAATCTACAGATTCAATGCGATCCCTATCAAACTACCACTGGCATTTTTCACAGAACTAGAACAAAAAATTTCACAATTTACGTGTAAACACAAAAGACCCCGAATAGCCAAAGCAATCTTGAGAACGAAAAACGGAGCTGGAGGAATCAGGCTCCCTGACTTCAGACTATACTACAAAGCTACAGTAATCAAGACAGTATGGTACTGGCACAAAAACAGAAAGATAGATCAATGGAACAGGATAGAAAGACCAGAGATAAACCCATGCACATATGGTCACCTTATCTTTGATAAAGGAGGCAGGAATGTACAGTGGAGACAGGACAGCCTCTTCAATAAGTGTTGCTGGGAAAACTGGACAGGTACATGTAAAAGTATGAGATTAGATCACTCCCTAACAGCATACACAAAAATAAGCTCAAAATGGATTAAAGACCTACATGTAAGGCCAGAAACTATCAAACTCTTAGAGAAGAACATAGGCAGAACACTCTCTGACAAAATCACAGCAAGCTCCTTTTTGACCCACCTCCTAGAGAAATGGAAATAAAAGCAAAAATAAACAAATGGGACCTAATGAAATTTCAAAGCTTTTGCACAGCAAAGGAAACCATAAAAAAGAGCAACAGACAACCCTCAGAATGGGAGAAAATATTTGCAAATGAAGCAGTCGACAAAGGATTAATCTCCAAATTTTATAAGCAGCTCATGCAGCTCAATAACAAAAAAACAAACAACCCAATCAAAAATGGGCAGAAGACCTAAATAGACATTTCTCCAAAGAAGATATACAGACTGCCAACAAACACATGAAAGAATGCTCAACATCATTAATCACTAGAGAAATGCAAATCAAAACTACAATGAGATATCATCTCACACAGTCAGAATGGCCATCGTCAAAAACTATAGAAACAATAAATGCTGGAGAGGGTGTGGAGAAAGGGGAATACTCTTGCACTGTTGGTGGGAATGTAAATTGATATAGCCACTGTGGAGAACAGTATGGAGGTTCCTTATAAAACTACAAATAGAACTACCATATGACCCAGCAATCCCACTACTGGGCATATACCCTGAGAAAACCATAATTCAAAAAGAGTCGTACCAAAATGTTCATTGCAGCTCTATTTACAATAGCCTGGAGATGGAAACAACCTAAGTATCCATCATCAGATGAATGCATAAAGAAGATGTGGCACATATATACAATGGAATATTACTCAGCCATAAAAAGAAACGAAATTGAGCTATTTGTAATGAGGTGGATAGACCTAGAGTCTGTCATACAGAGTGAAGTAAGTCAGAAAGAGAAAGACAAATACCGTATGCTAACACATATATATGGAATTTACGAAAAAAAATGTCATGAAGAACCTAGGGGTAAGAGAGGAATAAAGACACAGACCTACTAGAGAATGGACTTGAGGATATGGGGAGGGGGAAGGGTAAGCTGTGACAAAGCGATAGAGACACATGGACATATATATACACTACCAAACGTAAGGTAGATAGCTAGTGGGAAGCAGCTGCATAGCACAGGGAGATCAGCTCGGTGCTTTGTGACTGCCTGGAGGGGTGGGATAGGGAGGGTGGGAGGGAGGGAGATGCAAGAGGGAAGAGAAATGGGAACATATGTATATGTATAACTGATTCACTTTGTTATAAAGCAGAAACAAACACACCATTGTAAAGCAATTATACTCCAATAAAGATGTAAAAAAATAAAAAAATTATGACCATAAGAAATTGCCAATGTTTGACCATTTCTGACCCACAAAAGCAGCAATTTCATGTGGTTCAATTTAATATTATTCACACTGCATTAAAACAACCTGGGGAAGAGACCAACAAAAATCATCCAATCCTACCCAGTAGGTCTGCATCAGGGGAAGGAAGCTGCCCATAATGTTTTTGTTTTGTTTTGTTTTATTCCATTTTTAACCTAGAGGACTTCAACAATACAAAGTGCTATAAATGTTTCCTTGTCTTTACCCATGTTTGGGTATATACATCTGAGAATAGCAATGGAATTTCTTCCTCAGCTCTGGACACTTCATCACTGTAAAAAAAAAAAAAAAAAAAATGCACCAACAGAATTTAAGAATGGTTGGACTGGGCTTCCCTGGTGGCGCAGTGGTTGAGAATCAGCCTGCCGATGCAGGGGACACGGGTTTGAGCCCTGGTCTGGGAAGATCCCACATGCCGCGGAGCAACTAGGCCCGTGATCTACAACTACTGAGCCTGCGCGTCTGGAGCCTGTGCTCCGCAACAAAAGAGGCCACAATAGTGAGAGGCCCGCGCACTGTGATGAAGAGTGGCCCCGCTTGCCACAACTAGAGAAAGCCCTGCACAGAAATGAAGACCCAATACAGCCAAAAATAAATAAATAAACAAACCAATGAACCGACACAAAATAAATTAAAAAATCAACTTGCTGCTTAAGTGTTGTATTTAAAAAAATTTAAAAAAAAAAGAATGGCTGGACTAAGTCCTCTCAAAATGGAAAGCTATTATTTTAAAGTTTCTGAGGAAGCAACTAACAGAAAGGAATAAATGATCCCTTCACTTGGACTTTTCTGAGTTTCTCCATCAGTACAGGGTACTATTATAGCTGCCACTATAATTTTGACCCCAAAATACAAAGAAAAATGAGATAGTGTGCATGAAGGGTTTGGAAGAATGATTCTATTCTTTTCCTATTTTTGTCATGTTTTCATTTCTCAAGTTCATCTGATGGTTGTTGTTACAAGGAGGGTATTCATCAAATACATTATAAATAAGCATTACCATGCTCAAAATCCTTCAATGTGGGAAGTTTTATTTCCTTACTATATTTACCTGTGTATATGGAACGAGGTCATCCTCCATTGCCAAATTCCTAACAATTGCTATTTCCAAACAAAGGTGTGACTAAGTAGTTTAAACACTGGCAGCCTCTCTCTTCCTCTTGTTAATACTAAACTTCCACAGACACAGAATTGCTCAGCTCCTCAGGTCTTGCCTTTTAGTTAAAAATTAAAATCTACACATTGTGGAAATACCTTAAACATTTTATCAAGTGAAGACCAATGAGGATCAGAACATGTATTAGGAGATATCTTTACCTGTTGATGTTTCCAAAGGATTTCAGTCCTCTAGGAGGAAGGAAAAAAAATATGGAGTGGAAAAAAGATGCTTAATTCCTTGATTACTGAACAGTAACCATGCAGTTTATCTTTTCAACACAACAGTGTTGTTTGTATGAGTTTGCTTGGCTGCTATAACAAAATACTTCAGACTGGGTGGCTTAAACAGCAGACGTTTATTTCTGGAGACACCGTTCTGGAGGCTGGAAAGTCCAAGATCAAGGTGCCACCTGATTCAGTTCTTGATGCGGGATCTCTTCCTGGCTTGCAGATAGCTTCCCTCTTATGCCCTCACATGATGGAGAAAGAGAAAGAGAGAGAGAAAAAGAGGGAGAGAGAGAGGGCTCTTGGTGTGTCTTCCTCTTCTTATAAGGGCACTAATGCCATCATGAGGCCCCTACCCTCATGACCTCATCTGAATCTAATTACCTCCAAAAGACCCCACCTCCAAATGCCCCACTTGGAAGGTTAAGGCTTCAGTGTATGAACTTGGTGGGTTTGGGGTGGGGAGGACAATTCAGTCCACAGCACTAGTTAACAGCAACCAAAAAGTCTTAAAAGCAATCTTAAAAATCTTAAAATTCATCTTAGAAAGCAGCTTTCTAGATATCTGAATTTAACTAATAAAATACAAAGATGGCCATTCTAAAATGAATGTCTTCAATATTCCAGACAAATCTCACATCTTTAGTAAACTATGGCTACACACCAAGAAGTTTACATTACCTTTTCCTTTCGGTATTTATATTTCCTTACTTTATACTTACCCTTGGTCTTTTTTTTTTTTTTAACAATTTGGCTTAGTGTGCTAAAAATAGCCTGTGTGCACTGCTTTTCCTCTTAGCTTCATTGTTACAAACTGATTTCTAATTGTCTTTGAGACTGGGAAAAATCTCTTGTGAATGCAGTAAGCATATCTGATTGAAACTCACCAGCAGATTAACACAACCTCGGATTTGGGGGGCACAGTTCTTCCTACCCCTTCAGCCCTGACACTCTACCCCTCCTATATCGTACACCCTTTGGGGATTTATTTCTGCCCGTGTAGAATCTGGGTATTAAATGCTCTGAGTTGCTATAGTTAGAGAGACTCTATTTTTAGTTACAAACTGTTTCCCTGAGATACATACAGCTGCTCATTAACACTCGGAGCCTTTTTCACAAAGCTTGTGTTCTGACCTTCCGTTTCAATGCCCAATAGGCTTATGAGGGAAAATACAAACACCGGTTATATTTAGTTTTCTCCTCAGCCATGTCAAACCCTAAACTGAGAGGAAGTCATAAATACACTACAAGGAAAGGGCTCTCGTTTCCTTTAAGTAGCATTTTAGTGCCCCGCAGTATTGTGGTATAAAGGGTAGAGAGGAGCCTGTATGAAAATAAGAGATTAAGTAAATTAAAATTTAACCTTTTAGGGCTTCCCTGGTGGCGCAGTGGTTGAGAGTCCGCCTGCCGATGCAGGGGACACAGGTTCGTGCCCCGCTCCGGGAAGATCCCACATGCCCCGCGGCTGGGCCCGTGAGCCATGGCCGCTGAGCCTGCGCGTCCGGAGCCTGTGCTCCGCAGCGGGAGGGGCCACAGCAGTGAGAGGCCCGCGTACCGAAAAAAAAAAAAGTCCAAAATACCAAATTACTTCTTCAGAATGTCCCCAGAAGTCTCCACTACTTCTCAGTTTAATCTGCTTTTCTTTGAGCAGTCAACAGTTCAGAACAAAACAAAACAAAAAGTTGGTTCTTATTTGATTTTTCAAACTTCAAACATATTTTTGGAGAGTAGTGTCAAATAATTAACATTGCTGAGTTTTGATCCAGGCTTCCATCAACAACAAATATTCCACGGAAGTATTTTCTAGTATTTTTTACTGCAAATATACCATCATCAGTTCCATGATGGGTAAAATAGACTACTAGAGTTTAGTCTTGGAAACAAGTAAATTATAAAAGTGCTTCCATAGACAACGTGTTCCAAATTCCAAATAAGTGAGTTACAGCTACGTATGGAATGACTTGGTAGCAAGTTGAAACCTGTGTCGTTAAGCATTTTCCCACACCTAGCACATCATCCTTTCTCTGTTTTATTGCTTTGTTTTGTTTTGTTTTGTTTTGTTTTGCTTTTCTAAGATGTGGCTTGGAGAGGAGTCAGACAGCTCTCCAACACAGATAAAAGTGCAGGAACCCAGCATCCGAAAATGAATGACAGCAGGAGAGAGGTCTACCTGCTGAGACATTACCACGTTTCATTTCAGCAAATGTTTGACCAAGAAATAATCATCAGTCCTCTTCTAGGAACACCTGTAACCTCAGGTTTATTTTTTTTCCTTTATATTTCTTCTCATTCTGGTTTTTAATGAGGGACTCATCATACTGCAGGAATGTGTTTTGTTTTTATGATCAGCATCACGGCTTCATGGGAAAACTAAATGGAATCTCCCAAACGTTAAACACACACAGCAGACACTGTCCCCATCAGTTTTAGATAGCACATGAAGCAGGGGCTCACACACATCCCTACTGTGGTCCCTCTAGAACTGTGCTGTGCAATATAAAATCCGTTAGACATGTGACTGCTTAAAGTAAAGGGAATTGACAATAAGTAAAATGAAACTTCAGTTCCTTGGTCTTGGTAATCACAGGTGGTTTGTGGCTACCATATTGGACAGTGCAGATATAGAGCATTTCCTTCATTGGAGAAAGTTTTTTTGCACAATGCTGCAGCAGAATACAGATTTTTCATGGAAGAACATGGAGATCTACACTACACCCAGATGCTGAACTTTTGGAGAGGACTTTTGCTTCTCTGGACCAGTGTCCAAATAAAGACTTCTCTGTTTTACCACACGACCATTTGCTGCTTCCCAGTGGGCAGCACGAGAGAGTCACCACTCTGCTCTTCTGATGTAGTGGCCTGTTGCCTCAGAAATAGCTAACGTTGCAGATTCAGACCTCTGATCCTCTTACACAAGTCAGCAGGCCATGGGCTGCCAAGGAGTCAACCTTTGTTCTAAACCACTTTGTTAGCAAGCAAACTGAGCAAGGACAACAACCTAGTTATCATGTTCTCCCCAAATGCAACAGAGATTGTGAGTACATAGCCAAGGTCATAATACAGTTCTGGAAATAAAGCTTCCTTAGTTTCCTGGGTGGCACTGACTCCACATATAAAAATGACTCTTGACATTTTCAAGAACCCCATCCCATGCACCACCTGCTCAGGAAGGGAAGGCAGATAACCGAAAACTATTTCAGCCTTAGGATGGAGCAAGCCTTCTGCATCTCAGTTCAGGCACGGAAAATATTCTCCTGACCTACGCGAGCCCCTGCCCCGACCCCTTTATTACTTGGACACTAATTTCCACCTTCTAAAATGCACCTATTAAATTTGGTAGCCCAAGCGTTTTAATAATGTGAGTTGAGTTGGCTTTGACTTAACTGCCATGAGCTTATTTAATGAAAAAAACCTGCTAAGAAGATCAAAGTGCCTTCTTTTAATTCCTTTCTATCCTTTGAGGAAACCAATGTTTATCTCTGTAAAGTTCAAGTCTGCATAACTAAAAGTAAGCCAAATCTGACATCCAGATATTGAAACCTGCAGAGGCCATCTCTCCGCCTCCTCTCTCAGTCTTGGATTCCCGTTCCCCTGCTTAGACTACAGTTTGGAAGTGGCTGAATGAATTAACAAGTACTACTGTTTGCACTTTCACACACAGTTTAAAGGCAGAAGTATCAGGTTTCACAGCGCTGTGAGGAAGTTGGCAACCACTTCAAAGCAATGGTGGAGCATCTATTACTTTATTAAGCAAGGGCAATAATGATCTACAAAGTGCCAACTTGCTCACGTTTTCCTTCTCTCTGCATCTCATTGCAAATACCACAGTCTCTCTCTTCCTGCTTAAACACCAGCTAGTACATTTCCTTTAAAATTACACATCTGACAGCAGTGACAAACAAAGTTCTAAAACCACATAGCTAAATGACTCATACAGCTATGAGAGCTACAGAGGGGTAGAAAAATTCTGCTGTAAAATAATTTGCCTCTAGTCACTTTGTAGCTGTGGGCACTTTATTCTCCCCCACTCCCTTCATTTTTGAGCTCTGTATATTTCTACAGATATTGTGAGACCCAATAATAATTACAAACAATTAGTCCCTACAGTAACTCAACAGATACTTAGCTGTGTGTTTCCAATTAGTCCAATGCTTGGTAATCAAAATGGAACAGTGTAAGTGCAAATATTCTGTACTGTATCCAAAGAATACACAATCGAGTCTTGGAGGTAAGTCTAACCCCTATTAAGCAACAATGACAAATTACTGTACACGTTAATTAAATGTGAATTTGGGAAAATAAATTATCTTTTCTGGTCCCTTTCTACTTTAATGGCATGGGAATTCTAGGCCAGTGTAACCAGAATGCTCCATTATGCCTTACAGGCTGTAAGTCTTGTGGATGTTAAGACCTGAGGTGACAATTGAACTGCCATTCCTGAAACTTGACCTTGTCACTTGTAACAAGGCTGGTTCTTACCAAGTGATCCCTCACACTTAGGATCTGTTTGTCAGCAGCTAGTGAAACTCTAGCCAGCTGATATATACACTCACCTCTCTCCTCTCTGATGGTCCCCACTGGGGTAGATGAATGGAGGTGAGTGACTTTCAAAGCCATGGTAACCAAATCTGCCTTTTTAATGTTATCTATTAGTACTTGGTCCTGTCACAGTCTTCTGTAAGCTCTTATAAATGAATCAATTATATGGATTCCAGACAGGAAATCTGATTATTGGTCTTCCCATTTATATGTAAAATAGAAATGGTTTGGGGATTACTACTCCCACCAGAAAAAATCCAACCTTGCAGAACATGGCAATGACATCTACCCAGAGAAGCCGAGATTATCATGACTATAGCTAGCCCATCGTCTGAGTATTTCAGAACTCAGGCCTGAGGCCAAAGACTGAGGAGGATAGCTGGGTATGGCCGAGCATAAAGGAATAGAAGTAGAATGGGTTACTTTTCGTCCCCAGATCTCTTGTGCACGTGATGTAGCTACTGCCTGACTTCTCTCCTTTATTAAACACAATGTCAAAGTTAAGTACCTCTTTGACCACAACAGTAATGTTCATCTAACAATAAAATAAGAGCTAACTTTTTGCTCTTTTCCCTGTGTTGTTCTTGAGTCAAACTGTCACCATCACAGCTAATTGGTTCAATTCCAAAAAATATAGAAGCAGAGAACAAGTTTCCATATGCAAAGGGCCAGAGGAAAGAATTCAGAAATTAGAAAGAAATCCATATTCACAACTGTGAAGAGTGACTTATTAAGGTGTATCACTGCTTTTTCAGGAAGTTGTTTGTCCAGATGGACAATGGCTTTCGAAACAATCAGCTTAGAAGGTGATTTACGCCAAAGACACGATTCTCTTCTACATACTTCTGAACCCTGACTTTGGAGCTACCTTCAGCTCCAATGTATGAGTCACCTCTGAAAATCCAGCCCATTACTTTAAAATCACACTTCAGTTGAGGCTCAAACGATATTACCTGATTTGATCATTCACTTTGTGAATGCAGTGTCTCAATTCATTCAGGCTGTTTATTATAACAAAATACCAGAGACTGGGTGGTTTATAAACAACAAACATTTATTTCTTACAGTTCTGGAGGCTGGGAAGTCCAAGGCACCAGCAGACTGCGTATGTAGCAGGAATCTACTTCCTAATTCTTAGTCCGCCATGTTCTCACGGTCTTCACGTGGTGGAAGGAGTGACGGAGCTCTGAAGTCTCTTTTATAAGGACACTAATCCCATTACTAACCCCATGAAAGCCCTCATGACCTAATCACCTCCCGAAGGCCCCACCTCCTAATACTGTCACCTTGGGCATTAGGAATTCACATATAAACGCAGGGGGAGGGAGAGGACAAACATTCAGTCTATAGCACCCAGCTTGACCATGAACTACTGTTGGCTTGTCTCAAAATATTATATATGTTTTCCAATAATGGAAAGGATGCCCCCGGTGAGAAAGTTCAAAAGCACACGTCACAGTCTCTGAAGCTCATTTCCAAAGGGGCATTCCACAATGGTTGGAGGAAAAGTATTGTTATTGGAATAAGTTTACTGTTTCCCAAGATAACTTATAAGTTATCGTGTAGACGTCTAAAGGCTGTTTCATGTTATAGTTACCTCCCAGCATCATGGCTTTGAAGAGTCTTCCCCATAAGTGATGTGCCCTGCAGAGTACATTTCTCTACCACCATCACCCCTGCCCCATAAGTTTCATTTCTTTCTTCTTAAAACCCATACCCAAGGTCAAGTCCTATGTTTTCCAGGAAACTTTTCCTGACCAACCAGCTTACCCTCAGTCAACTCAGCCAAGGTTGCTTAGACATCCCTTTAGTTATTTTTCTCTTTTTCTGCTTGAGCTACCTCATTTTCCTATGTGTGGTTATCTTTTCGTACATGGTTTCGTATCTACCTCACCAATTAAATTATAAGCTATCTGAAGGCAAAGATCTCTCCTGAGCGTCACTGTATTTGCCATATCCCCCAATACTATGCCTAGTATGTCATAGGCACTCAATAAATATTCATTAGGTAATTGCAAGACGACTCTTTTTCCATCCCACCTCTATCTAATATTTTATCCTTAAATTTTTTTGACTATGTAAAGCATAAAAGTAAAATGCATAGGCCATTAGATATATCCTTAACTTTGTGCAAATGATAAAACTCCTCACCCTTGCTTTTCATCAACACGTAGGTACTAAGCACCTCCTATATGAAAGCCACAATCCTAAGTGTTGAGACTACAACTGTGTAAGAATAGAGCTCACATTTCCAGTGAGGGAAGAGGGAGATAGTTGATTAATAATAATAGTAACAAATAAAAGCTAATATATATTATATCAGATGGCGACAGTTGCTGGAGAAAAAGAAATAAAGCATGGAAAAAGAGTAGGGAATACTGGGGGTATGCCGGCAGAAGGTACGATCTAAAATACGATGATCAGGGCTTCCCTGGTGGTGCAGTGGATGAGAGTCCGCCTGCCGATGCAGGGGACACGGGTTTCGTGCCCCGGTCCGGGAAGATCCCACATGCCGCGGAGCGGCTGGGCACGTGAGCCATGGCCACTGAGCCTGCGCGTCCGGAGCCTGTGCTCCGCAACGGGAGAGGCCACAACAGTGAGAGGCCTGTGTACCGCAAAAAATAAATAAATAAATAAAATAAAATAAAATAAAATATGATGATCAGGGAGGACTTCAGCAGGAAGGTGATATTTGAGGAAAGACCCGAAGAATATGGGATACCAAACTTTGTAACATGCAGAGAGCACTTGGGATATTCAAAGAAACAAGGATCCATATAGGTAGCTGTAGAAGTCTTGGCATTTCAGTGGATGATCTGAGCCTGATATTCCCTGTCTGGAGCCCCCAGATAATTTCATAACCTTCTGTGCTTACTTACACCTAAATATTAATCGCAATGTGCCATTAATCTTTCACTAAATGTCTCCCTCAAGAGACTATGAGTGATTTGAAGACAAGGATTATCTCATTTATCAATACAAACCTCATAGCATTTAACACAATTCCTCGCCAACTGTGAGAAATCAATAAATGTTTGTTGAATACTGAATAAATCTTCATTCAGCTAAGCAATTCATCTCATCTAAATGCAAAGCATAGCCTATCCTAATTTGAGTTAAATGGTGTTTTTGTGGATATATTTGTTTTTACTGTAAACACTTGACAAACTTCTTTTGAAATGAAGAATTAAGTCTCTTACAAAAAGTCAAATAAAGCTGACCCCATCACCTCTTTTGGCACTTCTGTCTGGACTGTGGAGAACTTGCCAAATATGGATTTAAAAGAGGTTAGCACATTTGCTACTGTTCAATAAAGGAGGAACAGCCAGTACAAGAAGAGACGGTGCAGATTCCCAAAGTAAAATTTTAAACTAGCACACACAGTACTAATTTGGCCCTAGAGTTATTAACATGAGGAAAGAGTGAAGTTCAAGTCTTCCAAACACTCAAGGGTAAATGAGATGACTATACAGTTTCCTTGGCGTCATCATGGTTGTATAGAGATGTAACATTCTTGCCTGCTTTTAAGTTGGGAGAGGGAACATGAGGAATGCCAGTTTCTTCTTCACCATGATCTACACCTCATGGAAGAGAAGTTTTCTTTCCCTTTTAACTCATTTTCTGTTCCCCCTCTTATTGAGTGTTAGAGCCCTCAAGGCAGAGAAATCCAGCACTCTGTCATCTAGCCATCTGTTGGAAAGGGCTCTTTACCTGAGAAAGGCTGTCTATTGAGTAGTCCTGAAGGCTGATATCACTCTCCTGTGGATGAGCTCCCTAGCAACAAAGCATCATGAGGAAGTTTACTCCAATCAAATAAAATCTATTATAATTCTAGTTGATACAACAGGCCAAACAAAGTCATTTGGTATCACTCAATACACAAATGTGAGCATTCCACTGCATCTCTCAAAGCGCTTAGAGAGAACACAGATGACTCAGGGGTCCTGCCATATGCTCCTTGGCCCTGAGCTGGTGTGGCAGTTGCATTGAAATCTGCTGCTGGCTTCTGGCCAGCCAAGAGCCTATTTACTGCTACTGTTCTAGTCTGAATCTTTGGCCAGCTCCAGCTGTTGCTCTTAATGGTAACTCTCTGCCATCCCCAGAGGTAACTGTTCACCTATAAAAAGCTGCTATAGCCACTCTCAGAGCTCAGGCTCTGTCTCCCTTCCACTTCTAACCCTCTTGACTCATCTGATTTCTCTCTCATTAATCAGACTCTCTTTCTCTGCATGCATCCTTCAGATTGACATACTACCTGGATGGTTTTATCTGATTTTTTTTTTTTTTTTTTTTTTTAGTTTCTGCCCCAGTTGCTGCCTCTGGGGCTGTTCTTTCAGTGACTGAGCATTAGCCTCCAAGGCCATTGCTAACCCTTTTCAGTACCACACCACAATTATCCCAAGCTACTGCTCACCTAGGAGAGGATGTGGATGGGCTATCATACATGACCACACATCGAAAAGTTAATATAAAACAAATGCAATAAAAGGAATGTATTCAATACCTATGCAACAACATAAATCTGACAGTCTATGATCTTAAGGCACACTTTTACCCTAGAAATAGTGTAAAGGGAATCAACATGGTGCTCCTAGATGCTCTGGGCTCTGCACATCAGCAAGAAAAAGATGTGGTGTCTAGATGAATGGGCAAAAGGTGAATGGAGACTTGATTTTGCCAATTTTTATTATAAAGTTTTTTTTTTTTTTTTTTTGCGGTACGCAAGCATGTGGGATCTTCCTGGACCGGGGCACGAACCCGTGTCCCCTGCATCGGCAGGCAGACTCTCAATCACTGCGCCACCTGGGAAGCCCAGATTTTTTTTTTTTTTTTGAAAAAGCTAATCATGAACTACCTCAGGAAGCTTCCTAAGTCTTCTGTGTGTCTGTGAACAAAAAAGATCTGCCTTTAGGGCGCAGTGAGTATTATGGAGTAGCCTAGAGGTCCCCTCTAAACTAGTAAGAAGAGATCCCTGAAGCTTAGATTTCAAAGAAGGCTGGAACTGGGTTGAAATTATCGTTCTTTATCTTACAGGTGAAAAACCAAGGCCTTGGGAAGTTAAATAGTGAAATTAATACCCTCTGCTGGAGCTTTTCACTGAGTCTGTTCAGAACTCTGTCCCTAATGCTTTGAGTTTCTACATGGTTTAAGTCTCATCTCTCTCTAAACTCTACCTAATGATGTTGAATATCCCTTCCATAAGAGAAGAAACACCGTGAGTTAAGAAATAAGTACATTACATATAGTTTTCCCCAATTTACTCAAAGAAATGAACTCTGAGGTCTCCCTCTGACTCAACATTCCCAGATGGTGCTGTACGTACATTGGCCTCGGTCTCCCCCAATCAACTGTAAGCCCCATAGAGGCAGAGATGGTCCTGATAAGTAATGGTTTTCCTAGGATTTAGAACATGATTCATTATTAGCACTCAATATGCAGTTATTGAATAGATAACACATCCTCCTAGCGTTACCTGTAAGGTGGTCAACACTTAGACATATTGACTTAACTGTGCCCTGTCACCTCTAATTAGTAAGCTACCTGGGTTAAATTATTTCAAGAAGGTCATGGTTTGGTTATCCTATTAGCTGATTATCTATGTTCTTTCCATAGAGATTATTATCACCTATAATCTCTACTAGTCTTCTTGAAGTTGGGCACCATAACCGAAAAACAATTTACATCAAGGGCTGTAAAATAGTTATACTTTAAGAAATCAAATTTTAGGAAATAACTCCCAAGGTAAGTGATGTATAAATGTACCCCAAAGTGTTCAAAGCAGCATAATTTATAAAAGAAAAAAGTTGTCCCTGACTAAAGAGTGAAGTAAATTAGAGTACATTCATAATAAATAGAACCATTCAATGACTATCTATTAAGTGCCTACCATGTCCAGGCACTATCCTTGATGCCTGATTGACATTGATTAGCAAAACAGACAAAGATCTCTGCCATAATGGAGTTTGAATCATTAAAAAATTATGTTCTTAAGAGCTTTTAATTGCATAGAGACATGCTTAACATGATACTAAGTAAAAAAAATAAGATACAAAATTATATATTCAACGAGATCTTTATATATTCCCTATATCCACAGGTAACTATTTTAAAAGTCAAAATCTTAGTAGAAGTTGTCTCTGAGTGTTGAAATTGTAAGTTACTGTTATTTTTCTTTATGCTTTTCTATATTTTGATATTTTAAAAATTATTTTCAATAAGCTGCTTTTATAGTCAGATAAACAATGGATCAGCTAGAACAGTGAGTAACACAGCCATCTGAGCCGCAGGAATCTGGAACTCTTGTTCTAAAAACTCCTACTCTGTGTTCCTTATAAGTAATATCACTTTTTTAAAGTATAAGTTTCCCAGTCTACAAAGCCCTTTTCATCATTCCTTTATCTGGCAGCTGAGAAGAGCAAGCAATAACCAGCCATGTTCAGTGTTAAATGTGTTTGGGGCTGATAAGTTAACTAGTTGATGGGTCAATGTAAGCTGCATTTTGAGATATTACATATTCTAATACCCATGGAATTATTTATATAATGCTACTTGTATACAAAGTAGATCGAGCATCTGTGAGCATGATACACACACACACACACACACACACACACACACACCCTAAAGGGTTACAAAACTATGATAGACAGGTGCTGAAGATTTTCTAAAACACTCCTAATGTCATTGAATGTTCTTATTATCGATACAGTTAACATTTAAACTAAACATTGTTTCATTTTCACCCTTTTGTGAGACTTTGACCAAATAGATATTTAAACACTAGGAAAAAAAATAGTTGGGCTTCCCTGGTGGCGCAGTGGTTAGGAATCTGCCTGTCAATGCAGGCAACACGGGTTCGAGCCCTGGTCTGGGAAGATCCCACATGCCGCGGAGCAACTAAGCCCGTGAGCCACAACTACTGAGCTTGCGCATCTGGAGCCTGTGCTCTGGAACGGGAGAGGCCGCGATAGTGAGAGGCCCGCGCACCGCGATGAAGAGTGGCCCCCCACTCACCGCAACTGGAGAAAGTCCTATGCAAAGAAATGAAGACCCAACACAGCAAAAATAAATAAATAAAAAATACTTTATCAAACCACGTGTTGTAATTTTTGTTTTAGAATCTAAGGTTACCTAAACAAAGGAGCAACATATAAATTTTCATGGAGTAACATAAATTAGGAGTCTTACATTTATCATCCCAAATAGATTGTCAAATGTGTGCACACACAGCCAATTGCTCTACTGTCATTTTCCTGTATATCTGCTCAGCTTAAACACACACACACACACACACACACACACACACACACAAATGAAGTTGAGAAACTAAGTTAAGCAGGAGAAAGGTGACTTGAAGGCATAAGAAGTTAGGTGAGGGGCTTCCCTGGTGGCGCAGTGGTTGGGAGTCTGCCTGCCGATGCAGGGGACGCGGGTTCGTGCCCCGCTCCGGGAGGATCCCCCATGCCGCGGAGCGGCTGGGCCCGTGAGCCATGGCCGCTGAGCCTGCGGGTCCGGAGCCTGTGCTCTGCAACGGGAGAGGCCACAACAGTGAGAGGCCCGCGTACCACAAAAAAAAAAAAAAGAAGAAGTTAGGTGAAAGTGAGTAATAGGGACAACAATATACAGGATCAGAAATTGTAGCATCTCAGCCCTGGTGAGTGGGTAAGGAAGTAGGTACGGGACACAGGGAGAGTGGGTGTTGGATCTTTCTGAAGTATATGGAACTGGTCAGTTAACACCTTTGAAAGAAAAAAAAAAAGCCTCAAATACTTGGTTAATGCCCCAAGCAGAAAAAGTTCAAGATTATCTGTCTAACCAAAAGATCCGCTTCCAGGGTAAAGCTCGTGATGACATGAAAGAATGGCAGGTTCGACTTATTGCAGTCGGTCCAAGTATGATAGTTGTTGTTCAATGGGTAGGAATAATGTACGCTGCCCTCTAAACAAGGTGGATGGCAGAAAGGGGTCACTATGGGAGGATAGGAAAGTAACACAAAACACGGTTCCAATTTTGTTTCAAATTGGTAGCTAAAAGAAAAGCAATCCCTTTCACCCTGGAAGTCCAAAGAGTTTCCCAACTATGACATGTGAACAAGGCAGGCTTAGAGAAACATTGTAAGGGTCAGAGAGTCTGTAAAGCAGTGCCGCCGAGGGCTTGATTCCGAGGACACAGGTGGCACGAGGGGAAGCAGCAGTCCCTGGGGAGTATATATAGATTCCGGTCCCTAAATAGCTTGACCTTGTACCACGCAAGGAGCACAGTGAGAAGAGGAAGGACAGGGGACAGGGACTCAGATTATTTTTTCCTGTTATGTTCATCTTTCCTATTTGTTTTATTGGGCTTATTTCTTAATATAATGGCAATACAGATTAATATATGTTTATTGTGGAAAATACATAGAGGCAGACTAATACAAAAATAGAAGTAAATACCACCTGTAATCTCATCCCTCAGAGAAACTCGTCTTGAACATTCTGGCATAAATCCATCCAGCTGTCATTTTGTTTTCAATGTATATAAAGTTGTCTGTTTTTTTAAAATTGGGAATCATTGTGAATATACTGCTTTGTAACCTGCCTCTTAAATTTTAAATAATATCTGGATCATTTGGCAATATCATTAAATATTCTTCTAAAACGTGGTTTTTAATGGCTGCACGCAATACTGTCATGTGGATACCCTCTCATTTAGCCGACTTGACCACACTTTCAACTGATTCTGACCCACACACAGCATGTGATGCACCTCATCATACACAGGGCTGTAACAAATCTCGTTTTTGTTTTTCTTCTAGATATCTTTCTTGAGGTGAAATGGGGTGAATGGCTATGCATTTTTTCAGGTATTTGATGTCGAATTGTCCTCTAGAAAAAGCCTGCTGCTCTGTATTTCATCAGCAGCATGTGAGTGTGCCCGTTCCCCCTGCATCCTCAGTCACGTTAAATATCACAATATTATAGTGAAGAGGATCTGTTGAGTTTATATTTAAATGTAAGTGCTATATTGTAGTTTCAACTGCAATTTTTAAAATTATTGGTGAGGTTTCCCTTGTACTTATTCACGTCTTGTGTTTTAACGTAAAAGTAAAACGAAAATGCAATTGTCTCTTGCACACATTCTTTTACACAAAAGCAGATGGAGACACTTACCTCCACTCATTCCCAGCGCCTGCGGTACTATTTTCCTCACTGTCGTTTTTCCCACCTAAGTGTCAGTAAAATGGTTAATAAAAAGAAGAGAGGGGAGAATAGCAAAAGAGGGTGTCAAAAAGTTTGGAAGAGGGAAGTGGCTTATGTTTCGACTTCAGTGTCCCTGTCATCAAGGAGCCAGTGAATATTTGCCAGAGAATATCGGAAACCCTCAGAAGTTGGTATTAAGAAGAGTTCAGTCTTCACATTCCCTCTTCTAAGCCCAGGCCTGAGAGCTGCTTCTCCTAGGGAAGAAGGTGGGTGGTTACCTAGAGGTGGACATAGAACCAGTCCTTGTGTCCGAGCAAGTGCCCAGGCAAAGATGCTTAACTGGATTCTGTCCAGCTTAGCATTGTCAATCCCAAAGTGTCTCGGTCTGAACAAAAAATATGTGGTCACTGTATTGGACTGAATTGTGTCACCCAAAAGATATCCACTTGCCATCTCAGAATGTGACCTTATTTGGAATGATCTTTGCAGATGTAGTGAAGGTAAGGATCTCAAAGTGAGACCATCCCGAGTGAGGGTGGCCTTTAATACAATGAGGAGAGCCCTGTATGAGACAGAAAGGGGAAGACAGAGACACAGGGGAGAAAGTCATGTGACAACTGAGGCAGGAAATGGAGATCACGCTGCCACAAGCCTAGGAACGTCAAGGACTGCCAAGAGCCACCAGAAGTGAGGAGAGAGGAGTGGATGGCTTCTCCCTCAGCGCCTCCAAAAGGACCCCACCCTGCCAACATCTTGATTCAGGACTTCTGGCCTCCAGAACTGTGAGAAAGTAAATTTCTGTTGTTTTAAGCCACCTGGTTTGTGGTACTTTGCGACAAACAGCCCTAGGCAAGTAATATTGTCACCCTGATTTGGAGAGGCCATCGGGGGGTCGAGATAGAAATGCAACCTCCTGTCTATAGGAAGGTAAAGTGAAAAGTGCATGTTGAAAGGTCAGGCACTTCCATGAGCCTCCATTTTTTTTTTTTTTTTTAATTGGAGTATAATCCCTTTACAATGTTTTGTTAGTTTCTGCTGTACAAAGAAGTGAATCAGCTATGTGTGTACATATATCCCCTCCCTCTTGAACCTCCCTCCGGCCCCCGCATCCCACCCATCTAGGTCACCACAGAGCACCGAGCTGAGCTCCCTGTGCTCTACAGCAGGTTCCCACTGCCTCTCTGTTTTACATATGGTAGCGTAGATACGTCAATCCCAACCTGCCATCATCCCACCCCCCTTCCCCCACTCAGCTCCAGAGCTCAGTTTCCAGGTTTATGCACCAAGCTGTTCCCAGCACAGGCAGGAGACGGGAAGAGATTTCTCTGGAGAAGCCACTCCGCTGGCTAGTGCCCCACTGGAACCCTCTTCTGTGAGGCCCGCAAGTCAACCAGCTCTGCCCATGCAGAAACAGCTTCCAGTCATATTTCCGTGCCACCCTCTTAACTATAAATGGAAACCAAATCATCATAAATGGAAGAAAATTCAGAGAATTAAGAGCCTGGCATGCAGAGATTTGCAAGTTAGTGGAGTACCACATTCTCTAGGAAACTGGCCCTCCTTCCCACAGCCCCAGATGCCTCTATCTTGCCCTGGATTCCTGCAGTATGACCACCTAGTCCTGTGGCATTTACGAGGGTTTTTATATCTATTTTCCTCTTTCAGACGCTGAGTTCCATATTTTATACATCCTCGTCTTCCCCACTGCACTGACTCCAGTCAAGGGTCTCCATAAATATGACTAAAGATGGGACTCACGTTGCCATGCATTCCCCCCCGCCACACACACATATTCAGCCTAACCTTGCTGCGTCAACCAGCAAACCCATGTTCTAAGAGTCCCAATGGCTGGACACATCATTCACCAGTGCACCCATGGATTGAGTGCTTCCAGATGCCAGGCACTCTGCTAAGAGTTTGACTCAAGGTTATATCATTCAATCTTTGCAGAACCCTGGAAGCTAAGAACTGCCATTGTCCCCCATGTTACAGGCAAAGAAACCAAGGCTCCCAAAAGTTTCTCAATTCATCCAGGATCACACAGACTAGATTTGGGCTTAGGCAATTTAACTTCATATCCTGGGCCCTTCAATCTTTTTTTTTTTTAGATTTTTTTGATGTGGACCATTTTTAACAGGTTTATTGAATTTGTTACAATATTGCTTCTGTTTTATGTTTTGTTTTTTTTGGTCACAAGGCATGTGGGATCTTAGCTCCCCAACCAGGGATCGAACCCACACCCCCTGCATTGGAAGGCAGGTTCTTAACCACTGGACTGCCGGGGAAGTCCCTGGGCCCTTCAATCTTAAGCCAGGTTCTTCCTCTGACATTATATGGGTCATTCGATCTGGCCATAAGACTCATTCGCCCCTTCTCCATTGATAGCCTCCCTAGCACCAGACGTCACAGGCACTCACAAGTTAAATCTAAAGGCTATGCCAAGAAGACAGAGAGGGAATTCACTGGCCAGTGTCATAGATGGGGCTCCCAACTGTGGAGTGGGAAGCAGTCAAGCCCACAGGATCCTTCCAGGCCCCACTGAGGTCCTGAGGGATCCCAGCCAATAGGGCTTCCAGTCGGTGCTCCTGTGCAGTGATGAGACTTGCATTTGGAAGGCTGAAGAGCACAGGAGGAGAAAGGAATAATCCTTCTTCTCTGCACAAACTCAGGCAAACATGGCCTCCTCCAGAGAGTAGTGCAGATTGAATATAAATCTTGGCAAGAGCCGCTATGGGTAAAAATCTACTCTGGTTCCCACACCCCACCTTGGGTAGAGATTAAGCCTTTTGGGAAGTAGATAAACTTCTTTTGGCCTCTAGGATCCCACAGCATATTGAAACAGTGGTTGTACCCAGCAGCCCTCTAGAATTACTTATGCTTAAAATTATGCTTAAAAAAATGGGAGTTCACGTACACCCATGAGGAAGCTCAATGACCTTGCAGTCTGTGGTCAGCTGAATAACGGCCCCACCAAAGATAACGAGGAAGTAATCCTTGGAACCTGTGGCTGTTACCTTATATGGCAAAAGAGACTTTGCAGGCGTGATTAAATTAAGGCTCTCCAAATGAGGAGATTACCCTGAATTATCCAGGTGAGCTCTGAATGAGATCGCTCAGTAAAAAATCCAATGGAACACAGCCCTGCTGACATCTTGAGTTTGGTCCAGTGAAACTCAGTTCAGGCTTCTTTCCTCCAGAACCGTAACAGAGTAAATGCGTGTTGTGTTAGGCCACCAAATTTGTGGTCATTTGGTAAAGCAGCCACAGGAAACTAGTACACAGACTCACGCCTACGAGTGAATAATCAGTGTATTTTGCATTCATTTAGTCTCTCCATTTTCCTTGTTACTAAAGAAGTAGCAAACATAATCATCAGATGCTTTGTGAACAAAGAATGGCAACAGCTGGTCTAGCAAATGCCGCTGCTAACTGCTAGCAGACTGGCTTCTCGTTTCTTCTGATTTGGAGGAAGGGTAAGTACGGGGCAGGCTTCAATAGGATCTATGTGTCCCAAAGTCCATTAAGATCATCTGCTGTTTCTCAACAAGTACCAAGGTAAAACACTGCAAATTCTCAGCTATCAGCATGATGCCGCAGCCCCAGACAACTGCCTCCCTGAAACCCCATCCCACATAGGTGTAGAGAGGCTGAGATCACAGTGTGATCATGGTGCCTGCAGATCAAGGGCAAGGTATAAAGTTCTTCTCTCTTGTCCTCAATAGGAAGGAACAAAGCTAGGGGACAAAATGGACTTAGCCACTGTAACTCAATTCCTATTGTTTGGGCCAAGTTGACATTTTGAATAAGAGCTTTGAGGAAATTGTTCAAGACATTTGATAGACAGT
This sequence comes from Aethalodelphis obliquidens, assembly GCF_003676395.1. Taxonomy (NCBI): domain Eukaryota; kingdom Metazoa; phylum Chordata; class Mammalia; order Artiodactyla; family Delphinidae; genus Aethalodelphis; species Aethalodelphis obliquidens. The sequence goes on along the minus strand of NW_020837946.1, from coordinate 11,753,988 downwards.
TTTGGCCACATTCCAGGCACTTCCAGTCTTCTGCAGCATTGGGTGGTAGACAGTAGACTGCTCTTAGAATTAGACAAACTCACCTTGGACACTTCGCATCTGGGCCTCAGTGTCCTCATTTGTAAAATGCAAGGATTGGGTTAGATCGGGGTTTGCACGCCAGAATCCCTTTATTTTTTATTTTATTTATTTATTTTTTGCGGTACGCGGGCCTCTCAGTGTTGTGGCCTCTCCCATTGCGGAGCACAGGCTCCGGACTCGCAGGCTCAGCGGCCATGGCTCATGGGCCCAGCTGCTCCGCAGCATGTGGGATCTTCCCGGACCGGGGCACAAACCCGTGTCCCTGCATCGGCAGGCAGACTCTCAACCACTGCGCCACCAGGGAAGCCCCAGAATCTCTTATCTACTGATTTCATTGGTCTGCGTTGTCAAAATAGTTTAAATATCATTGCTCAGTATGTAACTGAGAGATAGTCTTTTTTAGAATCTATATGCAATAAAAATTATTTTTCCTTTTACAGATAAAACTATCTAGAATGAGCAGCATTCTTTTTAAATTCTCAGTAGAGATGACTATTTTTTGAAGGGAGTACTTCGAGAGAGCAATCAAAATAATGCCAGCTAGAACTATAACTATCTTATTTGTGATAGTGAAGTCCTATGCTAACTAACCAAGTATTTAACTGAATATCACATTTCAAAGCCCCTAATTCAACCTTAGATATAAACATGTGTCTGAATTGCTAGATGCTTTGCCGAACTTTAATGCATGATATAAACTTGTAGAAGCTATCACAACATACACTTTAAGCGCCTTCTGAAATAAAACTATGAAGTCTCTAACATCAAGACACTCGGTAGAAAGTGCTGATCATTACTTGTGAAAGAAATTAACATATGCGGTACTATAGATGCCATAGGTGAGAAAGTACTTATCGGTGAATATTTTCCACAGTCACAAACTTAAGAAAATGCATTTGCAGTTCAGCAGGCTGTTAGCTCTGTGTTATTTACTGTGCAAGGGCTTCCTCTTTTTCTTTCACTTTTGTACAGGAAAGTGTTTATCTTGCTGGTAGGCAGAGCTGGAAGGTTAGAAAGACCCTCCGCACAGATGAGCATTTCCTGGAAGATGTGGAGATTAAAGGGATTCTGTAGGTCTGCCCAAGGTGGCAGTTCCTGCCTGCTCCCTTCACACGGTTGCTCTTTCTTCTGTATTACATCACTGCCCTGCCTTGACTGCTCTAAATTAACTGCTAGGAATCAAAGTATCGATGACCATTGTAGAGAGAGATTCATCTTCTCTCCTAGCACAGCAGCATGGCTTTGAAAAAGGATCCCAGCTCTACCAGCAACCAGTGGTGTGTCCTCAACCTCCATGAGTCTTGGCTGGGACTGAAACCAAGTAGGACCCTATGGGGATCTCCTGGGTATAAATCCTTTTCATGTCCCCTGTTTCTTTCTTTCTTTTTTTTTTAAATAAATTTATTTATTTATTGGCTGCATTGGGTCTTCGTTGCCGTTGTCGTTCCTCGTTGCGAGGGTTTTCTCTAGGTGCAGTGAGAGGGAGCTACTCTTCATTGTGGTTCGCGTGCTTCTCATTGCAGTGGCTTCTCTTGTTGTGGAGCATGGGCTCTAGGCACACGGGCTTCAGTAGTTGTGGCTCTCAGGCTCTAGAGTGCAGGATCAGTAGATGTGGTGCATAGGCTTAGTTGCTCCAGGGCATGTGGGACCTTCCTGGATCACGGCTTGAAACTGTGTCCCCTGCATTGGCAGGCGGATTATTAACCGTTGTGCCACCAGGGAAGTCCCATTTCTGGTTTGTGGGAAACCCCTATGCCCAGTCAGGCTGTGATGTGGGTCTCTGAGTGAGGTTAGATTTGGCTCAAAGGGGAAGATACCCCACTCCCCATCCCCTGGAGGGTTAGGGATTCCAGCATAGCTCTCGCCATAAACGCCTCCAACAAATCATCTCCTAATTCCCATGTTCTTGACCCTTTTATATTCCTTCATCTAGGTGAGAGTCACTTGGATAAGAGAGATAACTGGTTCTAGAAGATATCTTTTGAAACATGCATACGGATGGATGATAGGTAAATTTGGTATCTGACATTTATTGCATCTTTTTAAAAAATTAAGATTAATTCATAAACCATAAAATTCACTCATTTAAAGACTATAATTCAGTGGATTTTAGCATATTCATGAGGTTGTGCAAACATCACCACTATCTAATTCCAGAACATTACCATCACCCACCAAGAGAAACCCCATACCCAGTAGCAGTTACGCCCCATTCTCCACTTCCCACAGCCCTGGCAACTACTAATCTACTTTCTGTCTCCATAAATTTGCCTATTCTGGATATTTCATATACACGGAATTAAACAATATGTGGCTTCTTTCACTTAGCATAATGTTTTTAAGCTTCATCCATATTGTAGCACACATCACTATTTCATGGCTTCTTATGGCTAAAAAACAGCATTGCTTAGATATACCACATTTTGTCTATCCATTCATCAACTGATGGACATTTAGGTTGTTTTCATTTGTTGGCTATTATGACCGATATGTACAAGTTTTTGTGTGGACATGTCTTCGGTTCTCTTGGGTTTATACTTAAGAGTGGAATTGCTGGGTGACATGGTAACCCCATGTTTACCCTTTTGAGAAACTGCCAGCCTATTTTTCAAATTGCTACACCGTTTTGCAATCCTAAATGTATGAGGGCCTGATTTCTCTTCATTCTTGTCAATATTTGTGGTTGTCCATCTGTTTTATTATAGCCGCACTAGAGGCTGTGAAATGGTTATCTCATTGTGATTTTGATTTGCATATCTCCAATGACTAATGATGTTGACCATCTTTTCATATGCTTATTGACCATTTGTATATCTTCTTTGGTGAAATGTCTATTCAAATCCTTTACCTATTTTTTAATTGGGTAATTTGTCTTTTTATTGTTGACTTGTAAGAGTTCTTTACTCTCAATTTCAGACTCTTATCAGATATATGATTTGCAAATATTTTCTCCCATTCGGTGGGCTGTCTTTTTACTTCCTTTTTTTTTTTTTTTGCGGTATGCGGGCCTCTCACTGTTGTGGCCTCTCCCGTTGCGGAGCACAGGCTTCGGATGCGCAGGCTCCATATGTGCAGGTTCAGCGGCCATGGCTCACGGGCCTAGCCAGCATGTGGGATCTTCCCGGACTGGGGTACAAACCCATGTCCCCTGCATTGGCAGGCGGACTCTCAACGACTGCACCACCAGGGAAGCCCTTCACTTTCTTATTAGTGTTCTTTGAGGCATAAAGGTTTTTAATTTTGACGTGGTCCAATTTATCTATTTTTTTCTGTTGTTGACTTGTGCTTTAGGTGTCATAGCTAAGAAATCATTGCCTAATCCAAAGAAGATTTACACCTTTGTTTTCTCTTAGGAGTTTTGTTATTTTATCTGTTACATTAATTTGGTCCATTTTGTATTAATTTTTTTATATGGTGTGAGCATTTGTTGTATCTTGACATTAAATTAAAACCTCCAACTCAGCATCCTGTTACATAAGTAAATCAATTATATTTTTATAAATAGAGGTGGCTAAAAACATCTAAGCCATTAAAGAAAAGTACTTTAAACACTTTAAAATATTTATGTGTTATAAAAATTAAAGTAGTTATTGGTGTGTACATTATAAATCATCCTTATGTATTAAAAGAGATCCCCTAAGGTCCTTATTAGGCAACAGATTATTGACTTTATTTGACTTGCTATTTTTACTTAAAAGGAATGCAAGCAGCATTTCTTTAAAAGTCATAATGCATACCTTTTAATGCATTTGAGTTATTCTAACACTCAATAACTAACTTCTTTAAGGAAAAAATCATTACAAATTAACATATTACTCTTATGGCTATAACCTATCAATACCTTAGGCACACGTTAACAAAATATTATCACTCAAAATTGTTCTTGCCAAAGTGTAGGTGCCTGACAAAGAGAAATAACCTTGTAACATTCTGATTTCTTCTTAAATGAAGTCTTGGATAAGATGAAATGTTAACAAATAGAACTGTTGGTAGACTGCCATTGGAACTCACAGCATTCAGAAATTTATGAAAACATAAGTAGAATACATATCTAATTCAGTGGATGTGAGAGGAGAAATGGGGAAGGAAACTAGAGACAGAGACATATATTTTTAAGAAAAACCTTATGACAGAGGCACCCGAAAAACAATAAAGGATGTAATTTTGGTGTTAGACTTCCTATGTCTGCAACTCAGTTCCACTACTGACCAGTTGTGTGAACTTTAGTGAGTTAACCTTTGTAAAGCCTCAGTTTCTTCCTCTGTAAAATGGGTTTCATGACAGTATCTGTCTCGTAGGATTGCTATGAAGATTGAATTAGTGAATGCAGGTAAGGCACTTAACTCAGTTCCTTGTTTATAGAGAGAACCCAATAAATGTTAGTTTTATTATTTATTATTGTTTTTAAAAATTTTGTACAGCTCCCCAAATTTCTGAAAACTCTTGGCTTCCAGAATTAAATTCCTTTTCCTTGGAGTTACCATATGATACATAACTTCAGAATAGGACCCCAAGCAAAACATTTCTGTATACAGGTGAGTTTAGTTGTCCTTTAGTCTTTGGCCATGAATTTGAGGGAACTAATTCCCCACTGGGTGAAAACAAGCTTGGAAGGAACATGAAGTAGTTATTACACAATAAACATGAGGAAAGGCCACCTAAGTAAGAAAAGGGGAGACAAAATGAATCCTATAAATGATAACTAAAGTTGCCAGAGAATCAATAGGAAAACGCAAGGTGCCTTAGTTCTAGCTTAACTCTGACAGTGGGTAAAACAGACCACTAAACTTCTCTGGGTTTCACTTTTCTCACCCGGCAAATGAGGTTTTGGATTTTATCTGATGATTGTTAAAGTTCACTCCAGATTAAACAATCCAGTGGTTACACTTCCAAAATAGTTGTGACCATTCTTTTATTTTCAGTTTAATCCAAGACTATGTCAGAAAGCATCATTGGAGGGATTCACTCTTATAGTGAGAGCACATATAATCATAGTAACACAAATTTTTCATTTCTTTTTCAAGTTATCTATCTAATATTTTGAATAGGTAATAGATTCATTTAACTCAGACAACAAAAAGTGCAAAAAGGTATACTATAAAAAGCCTTCCTTACCCATTTGGTTCCAATCCTTCCCCTCCAACACACACGCATGTGCACACACACCAGTAACAATGATTTCACTTTCTTATTATCCTTCTGGATATTGTTTATAAATTTATATATGTAAGGCAACACAAACATATGTTTTTTTCTCCTCTTCTACATACCAATAATACATAATACTCTCTTTGACAGGCACCGAACATTTCATCGTGTATATGCATCATAATTTACGTAACTAGTCCCACTGATGACTATACAGTTTTCCAGTCCTTTCTATTTTGTTAAGGAACCTTTTTTCAATCAAAAAAAAAAATGAGTATTAAATGTTATCAAATGCCTTTTCCACATATATTGGGACAAATGACCTTCATAGTTTCAGCTACTGATTTGCTAAATTATTTTCAACTTCCTATCTGAAAATCGTCCTTTTGTCCCTAAAGTAAACCCTTCATTGGGATGAGTTATTTTTTAATGTGCTGTTGGAGTCTGTCTGCCAATATTTTATTCAGGCTTTTTGTCTTGATAGCTGTGTCATACTATTCATGGCTTTCTTTTCATGCTATCTTTGTTGCGTTGTGAGGACAATACTATCCTGGCTTCATAAAACTCATTTTGAAGCGTTCCCCTTTTCTGCTCTGAAACAGCCATTGGACTTATCTGTTCTTGAACGATTTGGTTTCTCTCTGAGAAACCATCTGGGCCCGGGGCTTTCCAAGGTTTCGCTTTCACCAACTTCTCTGTTTTGTTTGCATTATGTGTCTAGTTTATATTTCAGTTTTGTTTTGCTTTTTCAGCCTCAGGAACATAAAGTTAGATTTATCAGACTCTTCAGTTCATGGCACCTTATTATCACTGGTTTCACAAGGCCCCTCTTATTTATTCTTTCAAAGTATCTCTTCCTTTTCATCCCCACATTCCCTCCCCTTCCATTCCCCCTCATAGGAGACCATTCTAACATGTTTTATGTATTTCTTTTTTTTTTTTACTATAATACTGTTTATCAAAGTATTAGATTTTATACATTTACACCTTTTTTATCACTTCATATATATTATTATATTATACACTCAGAATTGTCGATCTTTTATCTTAGGACACATTTTTCTTTTACCATTTTTTTTTTAGTACTCTTATTTTTATCTATTTATTTAACTTTTTTTTTTACATTAGGTCCTTGTTGGTTATCTATTTTAAATACAGCAGTGTGTACATGTCAATCCCAAACTCCCAATCTATTCCTCGCCCCTAACCCTTCCCCCCCACAACCATAAGTTCATTGTCTAAGTCTGTGAGTCTGTTTCTGTTTTGTAAATAGATTCTTTTTTTTTAGATTCCACATATAAGCGATGTCATATGATATTTGTCTTTCTCTGTCTGACTTACTTCACTTAGTATGACAATCTCTTATGTATTTCTTTATAAAAAAATATATCCTTGCAAACTGTGCATTGTTTTTCTGTGTGCATGGATTCTTTGATTTACATAAAAGCTATTGTGCTACGGTCATCCCACCGGATCCACAGGGTATTGGTTTCAGGACCCCCATGGATACCAAGATCCGATGACACTCAAGTCCTTTGCATAAAACGGCGCAGTACAGTCAGCCCTGCACATCCATGGATTCAGAACCCATGGATACAGAGGACTGACTTCTATGTTTCATTCCATTTGTTACCTTTTTTCTCAAGCACCGTGTTTAAGACCCATCCATGTCACTGTGCAAACATGGAACCCACTGCTTCTAACTGGTGCAATAAACTCCAAGGTGTGCACCCACTTAATCGTACATCACTACTCTTCCAGTGATGGACACCCAGGACCCCTGCCGCCACAAGAGGCTCAGCAATTAATATCCTTGTACCTAGCCCCTTAGGAACCTGTGTGAGAATTCATCTGGTGGACTTCCTAATCATAGGGTAAATGTCTACGTAATCTAACCAAAATGGCTGAACAACATACACTCTACGTGTATAAGGATTTCTATGCCATGAACCCCATTGATTCGTTTTCTAACTGTTGTCAGTCCAATAGGTGTATACCATATACCATTGTTATTTTAACTTTGATTTTCCTTTCTCTTCAAATACTGGTTAGCTTTTGAGGTGTCCTTATCAGCATCATGCCAGTTCATATCCTTTGCTCGCTTTCTAATTGGACTTGCTGTATCTTTCTTTTTGGTTTTCAAAAGTTTCTTGATTAATCTAGATGTTAGTCCTTGGCTTAGTCATTGCAAATACCTTCTCTCATTCTGTCATTGATTTAGTCATGACAAGCATCATGTTTAGTCAAACATCATCACTTTGGTCCTGATGATGTTTGTTAAACAGAAATCCTTAACTCTGATGTAATTAAATATCTCAGATTTTTCGTTTATACTCTCACTTTTGTTATATAATTTTAACAATCTTTCTCTGTTCTAGGTAACGAAAATATTCTTCTGTATTTTTTTCTATTAAATTTTTCTTTGAAATTTAATTATCTAATGAAATCCATTTAATATTCACCTTTATTTGAGATGCTTGGGATGGATCTACATGTATTTTTCTCCAAGATTTTTCTAAAAACACCTTAACTGCATGTGTAGTGGTGAGGGTTAACTTTATGTTTCAATTGGGCTGACCATGATGCTCAGATATGTGGTCAGACATTATTCTGGATATTTTTGTGAGGGTGTTTTGGCACGAGATTAACATTTAAATTGGTGGATTTGAGGAAAGCAGACTACCCTCCACCTTGTGGGTGGGCCTCATCCAATCAGGTGAAGGCTCAAGGAGAACTAAAGATGGACCTCTGCTGAGCGAGAGGGAATTCTGCAGTAAATAGTCCTCAGGCTTAAACTGCAGCACAGGAAGCTCTTCTGTGATCTCCAGTCTACCAGCTCGCCCTGCAGAGTTTGGATATTTCAGCCTCTGTAATCATGTGTTATTACTGTTAAATTAACGTTTGTTAACTAGAGTCCCAGGGTGCTGGATGGTGAGCCACAATTCAACAAAAGACCAGGAGAAATTGAAATAGAGATGTTTATTACTCACAGGTCCTGGAGGAAGTACACAGCAGACCTCACAGGGCCACATAGAGAGGTCAAGGCAGGGTAAAATATTCTGTAATTTTGGTTTTGTATTCCTCTTTGACTCAAGTGTTACCTAAGAAACTTAAAAAAAAAAATTTTCCAGGTGAGTAGTCCTTTTATTGTTTGGGTTTTTTCTTCGAATTTTTTTTTTCCATTACAATCAGGACATGAATTTTGTACAGATGTTACTTTTCAGACTTCACTTAGTTTTCTCTGTGTCCTAATATATAGTTATTTTTCGGTGAACATTCCATGGCCACTTGGGGGAAAATGTATGCTTTGTATTCATGGGACAGTGTATAATATATATCAATTGCCTTTCTCTTGTTAATTTTGTTATTTATATCTTCTACTGCCTTTATTACTTTATATTCACTTGATGTACCATGGACTAAAAGAATGCAGAAAAGTCTCTTCCTATAAAGTATATCTGCCTATTTTTCTTTGTGCATGTTGATACTCTCTTCTTAGGCTTATGTAGACTCCAAACTATTAGATCCTCATTCCTAATTGCCCTCTTTGTCATGTTAAACTGTGATATGGTTGTAGTTATAAAGGCAACCAGTAGATCACAATTATTATAGTTGCTTCCTCCCCATTGTTCAATTTTATGTTTATACTTTTACTTTAAATATACTATTACTTCTACCATTTGCTTTATCAGCTATAAATTATAAATTTTGTATCTTCACCTGAAAGATCAGGAAATCAGTGATGTACGTGACCTCCATTTCATTATACTATCACTATCACCTTGACATCATCAGGGTTGACAACTTTCACATTCAGTTCCATAACAACATATTGGTATCAATCTAAATGGAATCTATTATGATGCCGGTCCTTTCACTGTGCTTTCGATTCTGATTCCCAGCCCGCCCCCACAGGTCTTAGCCCTCAGAAGAGAGGAGGCCTTTGTCCCTGTCCTGGGAGGCTCCACTGCCAGGAGGACTGAAAGGAATGCAGCCAATTTGGAAACTAGGAACTCTGGGTTTGGAGTCCTAAGCAGGAAACTTGGTCCAAAACACAGAGTCGAAGAGCCTGTGGAGACTTCAGCATCCAGCAGCAGAGAGAAGGAAAAGCGGTACCAAGCAAGGAGGACTGGTGTGAACACAGCTGATGTGCCTTCCTGAGGACTCAAGGAAGATCTGGGCAGAGACTTTGCAGGGGACATAAATCCTACTAGAATAGACGGAGACACTGGATCACGAGGATTTGGATTTAAGTGGTAAAGTGGTCACATGTAACCCCCCGAGGCTAGATAGGCCTGGGAACATTTAGCCCACATCTGACATTGAAATGTGACTCAGTAGGAAAATACATTTTTTTTGGTAGATAAATAGCAAGGTCTGCTTAAACAGAAATGGGGGATCATAGATGTTTATATGAAGCTCTTACTCTAATAGATACAGATGTGTACATTTGCCTTGAAAGAAGAATCGAAGGTAGAACTGGATAAAAGAAGGAAATATGCCCTCCTACAGCTACTTACAAGCTTTCTCAGAATAGAATAGCTCATATTGTCATTCTCACCTTTTTACTCTCTGCTGTAATACGCACAGACACACAGACACACACACACACACAGTAGCCTTCTGGTATTTTCCTTCAGCACACTCCAGGATTTCACATTCCACCTCCAACTGTCCAAATCCTCCTCCCTCCCTCCCTTGAGTCTTCAGGGGCCGAGGTCCCGAAAAGCAAAACCACCTTGTTACAATCCTTTCTTGTTGCCCTCACCCAGAGGCCACGTCTTCCTTCTCTGAATTCCCGTGATAGTTTATCTGTACCTCTCATGGAGCTTATCTCTTTCTGGCTTGTATTATAGTTGTTTACGTGTATGAGACATCATGGTCAAGAGGAAAGGACCACTGCTGGCTTGAGAGTCAGACCTGTCTGAGGATGGATACCAGGTCCTTTGCTCACAAGGTGGGTGGCCTTGGGAAAATACCAACGCTCGGGAGCCTCCTTTTTTTTTGGCAAAATATAAAAGTAATACTCTCTCTCTCATAATTGTTTTGAAGATTGGAGATAGTATACATAAAACACAGTGCTTGGTAAAACACCAAAAAGGTCAATGATTATTTCATTATTTATGACGTTACTTTTGTATTTCTTATGTCCCCTACTAGAGTATCTATTTATCCATTCATTCAACAGATATTTATTGAAAACAGACTAGCATGTCAGGCACTGGGGGCCACATGGAGAAAAAGAGAGTTTGGGAGTGGGTAAAGGCAGAAAGTAAACAAACAAACAAATAAACACAGAGATAGTTTCAGATGAAGATTAGTTCTGTGAAAAAACTAAAAAAAAATATGCAAGAGAGCGATAGAGGTTTTGGGAGACAAAGGGTTCTCTGGGAAGGGAGCGTTTGGGCTAAAACCAGGATAAGAGGGAAGCACCTATGAGAAGTGCTAAGGCCAGAGCATTTCAGGAGGAGGGGACGGACCGGTGTGGAGGCTCTGGGTGAGAATGAGCTGACAGCAGGGTGACCCAAGGAAGACATGGTAGGGGGTAAATGTGAAGAGATGGCAGGGGCCGGTCCCCTAGGGTCATTGCTGGCTCTGATGAAGGGCAAGGAGTTTTTATTTTTCTTCATTATATCCATTTTTATTTTTGCACTATTGATACACTTTGTGAAGTTTTAAAAAAAATTTGGGGGGTATAGTTGATTTATTATAATGTTGTGTCCGTTTCAGGTGTACAGCAAAGTGAATCTGTTATACATCTATATTTATTCACTCTTTTTTAGCCTCTTTTCCCATATTACAAAGTACATGAAAAGATGCTCAACATCACTAATTGTTAGAGCAACGCAAATCAAAACTACAATGAGGTATCACCTCACACCCATCAGAACGGCCATCATCAAAAAATCTACAAACAATAAATGCTGGAGGGCTTCCCTGGTGGCGCAGTGGTTGAGAGTCCGCCTGCCGATACAGCGGACACGGGTTCGTGCCCCGGTCCGGGAAGATCCCACGTGCCGCGGAGCGGCTGGGCCCGTGAGCCATGGCCGCTGAGCCTGCGCGTCCGGAGCCTGTGCTCCGCAATGGGAGAGGCCGCAAGAGTGAGAGGCCCACGTACCGAAAAAAAAAAAAGTGCTGGAGAGGGTGTGGAGAAAAGGAAACCCTCCTATGCTGTTGATGGGAAAAAGCATGGATTTTATTCTCATTGTGGTTGGGCGCCTCCTTGAAGGCATGGACCACTGGCTTGTACTCAGTGTTATATCTGCCATTGTGTTTGCCTCCTGGAGAGACGTTACCCCACCGTCATCCCGCAGACTGTTGTGGCAGAGATAAAGGGAGGGAAGGTTGATGGAAGGGGAGAAAGAGGAGAGAGCTGGAAGGAGGGAAGGAGATCAGAGTACAGACTTCCATACAGACGACTCTGATGGTTCTCCCCTTTGTCGGGGGCTCAAGGAGAGACCGAGGCTGGCCTTGGTGGGTGGAGAAATCTTCATCCTCCTGTGAACATTTGGTGTCACACTGGTCCCCTTCCTCGGGTCGTCCCAGATGATGGCGGGGGCCGGGAAGGTGGGAGGTCCGTGAGAAGCACAGCTCATCGCTGCCTCTGGCTCCCAATGCTGGCAGTTCTGTCTCTCAGGTGACAGATAACAACTGTCAGATGGTCTCCCTGTGAAGCAATAAGCTTCCCCGAAACAAAGTGGCCGGCCAAGCTCCAGAAAACTGCAGTCTGGACAAAATACACAAGCCAGGAAAAAATTAGAAGTTCATGAGGAACTGAACAAAGGACCTCGGGGAAATGCAAGGGGTTAAACGTCAGCACACAATGTTCCCGACGCCCTTGAACGTACAAAGAGAAAACTCATCTCACATCCCTGGTCAAGGGAAAAAGAAACCATGGGAGAAACAAGTCAGTGTTTTGGTAGGAGAACTAAAAATAATGCCATGAGAGGTTGGCCCAGCCCAGCAGTGAAGGGAAAGAGAAATGATAGGCAGTAGGTGAAGGCTAGAAACGAGACAGGCGGAGGGAGACAGAGCCCGGCCCTGTCGTCTTCCAGAGAGTGCTCCTTTCACAGCCTCAGTGACAGGTCCCCCTGGACACCCTCCTCTGTAAGAACACTGTGGTGAGGAGAATCTAGATGATAAATGAAGCAGAAACAACAGTCTTATCTTAAGTATTTTTCTTCATTAATTTTGGTCTCAAATATAAAAAGAAGTGAGCTCAACCCCAGGGGCCAAGTGGTGCAGGGGTATTTGCTACGAGACAAGCATCTCCAAAAGGCTTATGGGTCAGAACAAAATAGCAGTGTTTGAATGAACAAGAAGTGTGAGAGTGGGAGGCTCAGGGACCGTATTTGAACCCAACTTAAAGGTGAGCACACCTGGATGGGATGACCGTTTCTAACCTCAGCTCAGATCTTAAAGAAAGTAATGGAATAGTTGGAATGAAAGGCAGAGCTAGCTAATACGTTCATCATTCATAATGTCCAGTTTCCTCATTGGTGCCAGTATTGTGCTCAGAATGCTGCGTGAGTTCATTTCCGACAAGGGACGCCATGATTGCAATATTCCATCTATGGTTTCATCATAAACCTCCTTGCACCACAGGACTTTTTCACCAGAAAGGTAGGCTGCAGACTTCAAGCAAGGAAGACTCCTTGTGTCTAAGGCCTTTTAAACTTTATAAACTTTTATAAAAAGGTAGACCTCGCTGTTTTGGCATGAAGGAAGAGATTTTGTCCAAAAGTTGTAAAAATGTTTAGAATTAAAATTATTCTACAAGGTTTACAATGTATGGGGTACCAGTTATGGGTGAAGCACTATTTCAAGTGCTCTGCATATGGTGAGAATGCCTTGAATGCTCTCCAAACCTCTGCAAAGTAAATGTCATCATCCCTACGTTACAGGTGGTAAAACTATGCCTCCTAGAAGTTGACAATTTTCCCACGGTCTCCCAGTTAGTCAATGGGATTTCCAGGTTGGCCTAGGACTGTCTGGTTCCAACACTACAGCCCTTTTCTAGAACAAAAACTCATCACTCCACAACCACATAGAAAAAATTAAATGGCACATTTCAACTGCATGGTCATCTTTGGTGAAAATCTTTGATAATCGATTATGTTTTCATTGGAGGCTCAACATTTTAATGGAACACACTCAGTGGGCATAGTCTTCTTACCTGAAATACTATAGTGTAGTTTCCTAGAGAAGATATTTTGAGTTTATAATTTCCAAAGAGAAACACTATTTTAAATTTTTGGTTGAGGGTTTCTTTGTGTCATGAAGATCAACTCCACTGCTGGGGCAGAGAAGAGTAAAAATAGATTTCCCATTAGAAACAAAAAGTAGGAGTTGTTTGTCAGCCCGAAGGAAATTCTTTCATTCTTTTCCTGCTTTCGTTCTTTTTCTGCCAACAACTAAGCAACGCTCATCAGAGGGTGGGTCAGAGCCAACTTCATGTGCGGGTAGAGTAGGTGGTTACCTATAAGAGATGCCTTCAGAGAGGTGAGGACGGGGGTCTTAATCCCAGGCAAGTCTTGAGAGCGACAGCCAACCAGGAACCCCGTCTCCCAAAAACAAAGGAGAAAAAGTTTAGCTTTGATGAATGTATCCAGAATTAAAAATTTTTAGAAAATCTAGAAATAATCTTTCTTCATTGCAAACATGCAAGTTTCGTGTCATTGTCAAAGTAAAGTTTTATTTTAAATACATAAAGGGACAAGGGACAAGTTCACCATTTTCCTTTGCAAGACTCAGTGCCTATAAAGCACTAAATCTGCTCTAAGTAAACTAAACATCTCCTACTAAACTTCTCTCCATATGGATACCTAAAACCCCACTATTAGCAATTAGTGTTGTCTCCACTCCAGAGAGACCCTGGGTCCCAAGAAAACATTTGGCAAAGGGGGTATACCCAACCTCAACCCACGTTTAGAGCTGAGGGGAGAAAGAAGTAGGGACAAACTTTACTGACCTAGTATTTTGCCCTAGGCCAGTCCCTAATTCTATAAAATTTGCTAGGGCGTCATAAACATTATGAAATTCTGTGATTCTAAGAAATCATCTCTCTGTTTTGAATCTTTAAAGAATTCACTGGAAGTCACAGTCCCCCCTCCCCAGGAATAAAAAATACACACAGCTATACACGGGAAAAACAGTACATTCAATTTTAGAGTGTTGACAAATTTCTGAACCCCAGGGTAAGATCAGATAATTCTCCTATTTTATAAACAAAGAAGGAGTGAGCCAGAGAGAAGTGCTTTGCTCAAAGTCACTCAGTTAGTGGCAAAGCAAAGATGAGAGCTGAATTATTCCACAGTCACTAGAAGAAACATCCCCATCAGATTCCCATCTGTCAAACATTTCAGCAAACACAAATAGTAAGGTTACTCTATTCAGGAAGAAGTTTGTTTAGCTCAGCCAAACTTATTTTCTTTTTCAACAGATGAAGTAAACCAGATTCAGAGCTCTACTTTTTTTTTTTTTTACATATGGGGCATGGGACCCTGATAACTGGAATAGTTGGTGTGTGGTAGTGATGAAAGGGGGATGTAAAATTAAAGGAACAATTTGAATTTAAACCAGAAACATGCCGCTGATGTAAAAAAACAAGTTAGCTATTTTCGATGCATCATTAACTTTTCCTCCTTGAATTTTATGATGGGATGGGGAAGGAGGGGGGCTGGGCTGTGGTGTGTGTGTGTGTATATGAGTGGTATGATACGGTGTGTGTGTGTGTGTGTGTGTGTGTGTGTGTATTTGGCTGCCATCTTCTGTGAAAAGCAAATGGGAAGCTCTATTTAGTCGAGCTTCAAGAGGTTAATGAGAGACAGCTAAGGAGCACTTGGATCCCAACTTAACCAGAAGCCCCCAAAAGCAAAGCGTAGAGAAGAAAGTTAGACTGGGGAGGTGGGAGTGGGAGAGGGTACGGGTTGTGTCCAGCAATGGAACTGCGCCTTGAGAACTTTCCCCGTAGCTGCATAATTAAACATCTAATAATAGCAAAGGGAATATGTGGAAGCCAAAAACTTATTTTAAAATAGATTTATCATTCATCTATTAGCACCTGAAGGCTGAATAAAGGGAAGTCAGCAATTTAAAATAAACAAAACAAACAAAATAAATACAAAACAAAAAAGAAAGAGAATTTTCCACGTGGCATTTCTGACAACCCAGTGTCACAAAAGTATATCAGGATTTCAATGAACATGGATTTTTTATTTTTCCAGTTTCCATGTCTTTGAACTGTTAAACTCTGGAAGTAAAGGTTTGAAGTTCGAGAGAACTGAGTTGGAACCTCAACACTACACTTACCCACTGAGTGACTTAGACAGGTTCCCTTCTAGACCTTAGATTATTTTACTCTCTAAAATGGGGTTAGATGTAATAGCTACAAACCTTTGGGACGAAGGCACATGAGCTGATCCGTGACCAGCGACAGGCGTGTGGCGAAATGCTTGATAAACGTGAGCCGTGCGTGTTACTCGGGTTTTTGCTCTACCTGATCCAGGAGGCGTTCTCAATTCACGGGCAGGAGACTGGGGACCCAAGATTCTTGACTTTACGTGAGAACGAGTTGAACCATTGATAGGTAAAGATTCCGGCCAGCAGTAACCCTTTGAGACTGTCTGATGCTTTCTGGTCTCTTTGAAAGCTGGGTATGGGAGCCTTTCCACCTGGCCGCTCTGATTCCCTCATTCCAGCTTTCTGGTCCTTACAGCTGTCCCATTTCAACACTGTTCCTGTCTCCTACTCGCCACCGTGCTGACTCTCCAGGTCGACCTCAGCAACCCTCCAGGACAGGACTTCCCAATCTGCGCACACACTTCTCACACTGCATGCTGGGCCATGAGAGCACCTCAAACCTCGCCAGGAGAGGGGGCATTAAAGCCCTTTTAGAATCTGTTTTAATCAATCTGGTATAGATACAGTTTTAAAATAAAGTCACATTAAATGCGGGTGGAACAGAAATCCAGTTTTCTTACCCATAAAACAAGGGGTCCAGACACACAGATCTGAGATCACTTCCAGAACCTATACAGGAGTGCCAAGAACTGGGTCCTTGTGCCACATCATAGCATATAATAGTTCTCAAGTGATATCACGGGTGTGGTGAATGAATAAGTAATGGGATTTTATAATTTAAAAATACCAAGGAATTGTGTTCCTATCCAATGACAATTTATAACAATGCTTTTTTTTTTAATCCAATAATCCTCAAATATGTTATCTTCGTCTCATAGGTTATCAGGTATTATCTTCCTGACCTGAATTCATGCTCTTGGCACTGTTTTCGTTCTTAGCACTGCAGCTGATGAGGAGTTGGAGAAAGAGACTGGAAGAGGATGCCCGTTTACTGTCTCTCCTATTGGTCGAGGTCCTGCCTGCTGTTCTGAAGACTGACCACAGTCTACTTTGAACTTCTTTTGGAGTCTCTTGGGGAAACCCAACTTCTTTGAAAACAATAACTTTAAACTAATGATTTCTCCTTTTTTTTTGGCTGTTAATCTAGAAAAACTGAGGCAACAAAAGGAAAAAGTATCATCCGAGATTTACTCTGCTTCAGCTCTGCGTGCCTAACGGTAAAAGTAGTTTAGTGTTAAAGAAGTCCTTTTAGCACTTCAAGGATCAGCTCCATAGGGATTCAGAGACAGTAATAAACTCTGTCCAACAGCGCTGTAATTGTGGCAAGAGCACTCCAGAAAGCTCCTTGAGCAGATGCAGGAGAATTTCAGAAGCCCAGGGCCAAGGGTCTTTGCCTCATCCTAATTCTCTCTCTTAAAAAACATCTATTGGGCTTCCCTGGTGGCGCAGTGGTTGAGAGTCCGCCTGCCGATGCAGGGGACACAGGTTCGTGCCCCAGTCCGGGAAGATCCCACATGCCGCGGAGCGGCTGGACCCATGAGCCATGGCGGCTGAGCCTGCGCGTCCGGAGCCTGTGCTCCGCAATGGGAGAGGCCACAACGGTGAGAGGCCCGCATACCACACACACTCAAAAAAAACCAGAAAAAACCAAACATCTATTATACGGCTGGGCAAACATTTTTATAAAGGATCAGATAGGAAGTGTATTACTTTGGGGGCCATTTG
Source organism: Aethalodelphis obliquidens (assembly GCF_003676395.1). Lineage (NCBI taxonomy): Eukaryota > Metazoa > Chordata > Mammalia > Artiodactyla > Delphinidae > Aethalodelphis > Aethalodelphis obliquidens. Next base: position 11,736,672 of record NW_020837946.1, on the reverse strand, counting down.
TTTTTGTCACAATTACTCAGCACTGCTGTTGTACTGCCATAGGCAATACATAAATGAATGAGCAGAGCTATGTTCCAATAAAACTTTATTTACAAAAACAGGCAGCCGGACTGGATTTGGCTCACAGGCCATAGCTGGCTGACCCCCGACTGACTGATCACGGAGTGTTGAGCTGTATGGTAATACCAGCACGTGGGGGTTCACTAAGATTCTCACCCAGCCTCTCCCCACCCTTTTTTTCTTTGGCTGCACCGTGCGGTATATGGGATCTTAGTTCCCCCACCAGGGATCGAAACTGTGCCCCCTGCATTGGGAGTGCTGGTTCCTAACCACTGGACTGCCAGGGAAGTCCCAGACCCCCCTTTTTTAAAACAATATTTTGTTTTCTTTTTCATTATGAAAATGAGACATGATTATAAAAACTTACAGAAAAATAGAAAAGATAAAATTAAAATGATGCAAGAGGGAGGAGATATGGGGATGTATGTATATGTATAGCTGATTCACTTTGTTATACAGCAGAAACTAACACACCACTGTAAAGCAGTTATACTCCAATAAGGATGTTAAAAAAAATCATCCATCAAACATACCACTTTTTAATATTTTGAGATATTTTGTTTTGTTTGGGATTTTGTTTGGTAGAATCAAGATAATGCTGTATTTACAGTAAGTGCAAATTTACCTAATTCTCGCATTTTTATGCTAATTCCTATGTAAGTTTAGACTAATTTTACTAATTTCTACTTTATAGATTATTTTTTCAGGAGCCATGAGAAACTCTAGTGATATCACTTCTCTCACATTTACAGTTAGAGGTTGTGGTGCTTGAGATTTGGAGCAACTTACACAGAGAAGGGAGTGGAAAGGATACTGCCTAGTGACTGCCAATAACACATTCCAGTAAGGTCAGTGTGTAGAACAGCCCCGGAGAGAAGGGGTGTGTGTGTGTGTGTGTGTGTGTGTGTGTGTGTGTTTGTGTGCACACACACGGGCGCGTGTGTGTTTTGGGGAAACAACTTGTTACTAATATAGTTTCCTGAGGCCCCTGTTAAAATCTCTATGTCATAATGAGCCTGTCAGGAAATTCTGTAGAGGTAGTGTACAGTCCAAGGTTTGAGAAGCACTGTGGGTTCACGGGGTTCAGGACATGCCACCCCCAAATACAGCCCCTTGGCACACTGAATATTTTAAGCTGAAGGAGTTTGAGAAGACAGCAGCAACAGGAAGGTCACTCTGACCTTCTCTCGCTGTCCGCCCCTGAGACAGGTCATAAAACCCTCATGTGAGAGGTGCCCTCCCTACACTCAGGAAAGGAGCATCCTTATCTCCAAAGACAAAGCGACGCCGAGAAGAATGCAAACAGACAGGACTTGCTAATTTTCCCCCAGTTCAGTATGCTAACCTCACACTCCTTAACCTATCATATCCCTCCACGAGGGTCCGTGCTCCATCAAACCCAGCACAAAAATACTCGGCTAGCTGTTCCTTCAGGTCCTTAGGAAGGCTCCGTGTCATGTAAAAATGCATATGTATAAATTTATATGCTTTTCTCTTGTTGCTTTGTCTTTGTCAGTTTAATGTTCAGACCCAGCCAGGGACCTGAAGAGAGTCAAGGAAAAACTTTCCCTCCCCTGCAGGGTATATGAGAGAGGGGATTCCTATACTGAGGAAGCGTTGGCCATTCTCTCACTTCAGGTCAGGACTCTCTCTAGCTCAGACGACCCCACTTTTTCTCCTATTGCCCATCTCGGTCATTTACCTAATCATCAGTTTCCACACCAGGGAAGGTAAGGAGTTCTGATTTAATGAGTTTACAGGAGGCAATATATAGAAGCTGATGCCTAAAAATACAGGTGCTTGGATATTTCTGTGGCTTTCACATCTCACCTACTGTCCTGCTATGTTCCTAAAATAAAGTTCTCTCTATTGTGTTGCTGAAGAGGGGTGAACTTCTTGAGGGAACAAATGGGGAATCACAAAAAGACTTTGGACAGGAAGGAACTAAGCTAGACACAAAGATAAAGAACGGAAATAAGTGTAATAAGGGTCTGTTACTGGGTAGGGTAAAAATGATAAGTTGGAGAGAGGTTTCCTCTCTGGCTCATGTGAGATCATATTTGCTCAGCAAGTTAGTAATACAGGGAAGCTGTAGTGATAGTGTTTTTAATGTAGAGAATTTAATTTTTTAAAGAATTTGGAAACCAGAGACTTGCAGTGGCATTGATGGGAATACAAGCTTAGCCATCAAGCAGTCCACGGGTGAGAGGCTGCTGCATCCCATAGTATCCCTTGAGCATAGTCATGCCCCTTCTCTCTTCTGCTTGCCTGTCTGGGGAATACAGAAATGATAGATGATAGTATCTACCTCTGGGTTGCTGAAAGGATAAAATGAGATAACCGCTGTACATCCTGGTGACTCATCTAGAATAAATGCAGAATAAATGCTGCTCTTGTTTATAATAGAATCAGTGAGGTAATTACAAATTCTCCTTGCCTGTTCGTTCTTGCAGGCATTTTATTGACATTTTACTTGCCATAGTTTGTTTCTGTATATGTGTAAAGATAATAAGACAATTATGCTATAAATTGCACCATTAATTCACTCCAACTAGACTTCCCTCAAATTTATACTAATTAGTGATGTTTACTTGTAATTTCAATAGAAGTTAGAGTGATGTTTGCTTTGCAATACCACTGGCAGGGAAAAAATCAGTTTTGTTTTTTTAGAGAATAAATGGAGAAAGCTAATATAAAGTGAAGATGAAATAATGACTTCAAGCATTTATTCAATCATGTTGCATGCTACTTCCTAACAATAAAAATTTCATTTACTATGCGTGCCAGGTAGAAGGAAGACGGGCCTGGTGCACCAAATAAGGATAAGGAAAGACAGAAAATTCTGTCTTGTCACTCTCGTGGAGCGCCATGCTCGTTAAAAGTAAATAAATTTAAAAAATTAATCTCGAATCTGTTTCCAAAATGTTCAGTAATTTGAGTCTACCCTAACAAACATAGGCCACGTCAATCATCTATTTAAACTGTTTAAGCAAGAAAGCTCAATTTGGGAGGAATGGGGGAGTTGCCTGTTTGTTTATTGGCAACGGGGTTTATTATTTTCAAAAATCATTGGTGTTCTATCCATTCCAGCGGTGAAACGATCCAAAAGGCTCCCCTTGCACAGAAATCTGAATTTTCCAAACGTGCCAACCACAAGAGTCACCTGTTTAGACATACTTTCCCAGACAGCTCGAGGAAATCAGCATGTCGAGTAAGTGGCTCTAGTCATCAGACAAGTTTGGGCAACACTTCCCTGCAGCGGTTCTCAGCCCTGACCTGTACTGGAGTCTCCTGGAGAAGATAAAAAGCAGCGGCAGCAACAACAGATGCCCAGCCCCCTTCCCAGACAAAGTAAATCAGCCTCTCTGGAGTTGGCCTGGCCACGGATGAAAAATTTTCAAAAGCTACCCAGACGATGCTAACCATCTCAGACCCCGTCCAGAGGTCCCCTCCAAGGCAACCTGCATCACAACAAGAGCTTCGTCGAAGGTTGACAAGGCTCTTCTAGTGCCTCTCAACAGAACACATACCTTTCCACCCCAGGGAGGATAGATGTTTGCTCCCCTCTCTCTCTTCCCGTCACACCACCACCAACAAAAGCAACTCACAATCTTGTCAGAGGTCTTTTTCTTTATATTCTTGGCCATTGGAAGCCAAGTGAAGAGGGACAGGATGAGGTAAACCTATCCATTCCAAAATCATTCATTAAAGTACGTTAAATAGTGTCACACTGCTCTTACCCAATCAAATGCCCCGGAAAACTTGAATTGGCAGTTTCTGTTTCATGTCCCATAATCAAAAACATGAAGGATCACTAGCGTTCGCGTCCGTGAATTCATTTAGACAGTTTTCTTTAATTAACGATGAAGACACTACAGTTCTAAGTACCAGACAGAATCGGGGAGGGGGGGGGACTGAAAATAAGCATAACACTATAAAGAAAACTTGGGAAAAGTGAATCTAAATAAAAATATATACCTGGCCTGGTATCCATTACATATATACATAATACATATGTTATACACATATATACAATAAATGTTTTGGTAGCGATACAGACCATGCATTGGTCCTTCTGAACACAGATGAAGTAGCACCGTAAGCAGCACCACCATCTTAAGATGATAAACCAAACTGCACATACATGAAACGAAAAAATATATATGTATTTAATTTGGCCCACCCTGTAGCCAAGACGTGTAAGGAAAGAACCTTGTAAGAAAAATGGTTCCGGGAACTACATTCTTAAGCCAATAGCAAAGTTCTAAAAAGAAAAAAAAAAAAAGCACTAAAGATGTCTATACAAATACAGACAAGTTTTCCTGTGTACTGAATCTGTCCTATCGTGTGGCATATTGGTTAACACTGGAGAAATTAACAACAAAAACAAAGGGAGAGATTTAAACGCCAGGTGAATAGCCAAAGTCTATAATACCAGATCCCTTGGTGTATACATCACAGATGCCAGCATCAATGAACTAGGAAAGGAAGACCACTCTCCAGCTATGCCCTATGTTTTTCTAATCGTATTAGCTAATTCTAAGCTCTTGATTACTGATAAATTTCATTAAGAGTAGGGTTAAACACCTCCAACATCATTCCACCACTTCCCAGCACCTAATTTAATGCTCTGGTTACAAGTAGGGAAGGAATCCAGTATGCCATCTGACCCACACCTTCTCTATCCATCCTTAGGAGACTGATTTACAGAGCTATAGAAGGACCCCCATGATCTTCTCTGACTTGGCTTTGGAAATGACCAACGGCACCAAGTGTTTAACCCCTTGATGGTCTACTGACCACAAGGCTCTCTTTGCCCTCCATGACTAAGCTCACAGAGTGGAGGTCGTTGTCTTACATCTGGCAAGGTCATATTTCCTCACATCCCTAGAAGTGTATGCGTCTTCCTTTCCAATTTCTCAGCAGCCTATATAAATGCAGCATTCATACTGCAACTAACATACATGAGGTCCTAGGAACACTTACTCCCCTGTCAAGTCCTTGCAAAGGAGCAGGTTTCTATCTGGTCTCTATCCATTCTCCTTCCCATGCCTTCCAGAGGGTCCTGTCTCTCCCCAGTCAAGGTCTTAATTACTGCAGTGTTTCTGGTTTCCATGCCTCCTTGTGTGACGGACTGACCTACAGAGCCCTGACAAAGCAGTTGGAACGTTGCACATGAATCTCATTTTTCGTGGTTCTGTTATCAGTGGATGATGAGCTCCCCTCCCCCATTTTGAAACCATCTGCAGTGAGTAAAAATGAAAGTTTTCAACTACACGGCGTATTGCATTCAGGATGCAAGATTGAACAAAACAGGGCCTCAGTATTGTCAAATACTGTTTCTTATAGTTTAGTAAAGCTGTTTAATACTTTAAATGTCTCAGATTTAAAAGACAGCTAGGAGGCAAGCGTCAGCGCAAGAAAAGTTAAAAATCTCTACTTCTGGCTAGATGATTTTTTAGAAAATCCATTTTTGCAGTCAACGTAGATTAGTCAAGAGAGTCCCTGACCTTTGAAAGTTAGCGAGAAACAGCCACAGATGTAACATCGGCACTGAATTGTCATTATTGACTCAGGTGGTTGATCATTAATGGATTCTCTTCACTTTTAGCTGGTTCTAGGACTTTTATTTTCTTTTGCTCAGAATAAAGATATCATCAAAGTCATGGAACATATTTGTTCTTTCCACAAAGGAGAATTTTAAAACTCTGCCTAAGTCTCTAAGAAAGAACACTGTTAAAGGTTGGTCTCATGAAGAAAAGCCACTAACTTACAGGTTAACCAGAGGCCACTAGAAGTCCCATTCATGTAAGCCTTTGGCTGGCCTACAAATACTTTGAAATGGATAAAAGCCAAGTCTCCTGAATAGGAGCTGAACACAAGGACTTAGCAGCTAAAGGTCAACCCCTCATGTAGACAGAGCAAGAGTTTTTGCCTCAAATACCAGCAACTTCCAGTTTTTTAAATGGGCGAAGTTTGATACCACCGGAAAACCCAGCTCAGGGACCACTAGAAGCAGCTTAAATAAGAACGCCTACCTTGATACTGTTTGACTCAACAAAACGTCAGTGAAACAGAAACCAAGAGATGGCTTTTTCCAGTCTGGTTCATTTCTTGTTCTCACCCAGAATATGTGATAACCCCACAGGCAGAGGTATCTTGGTAATACATATGCAAAGTTTAGGTTCCTTGAGAAATAATAACTACCTTTACAGGAAAATGGGTGGGACTGACTTTGTTCATTGATTTCTCCTTAATTACTTATGTCTTCAACGGAAGAGAGTGGACAGCTTGTCTCCTTCCTACACAAGCAAGAGTATGAGTCAAAATACTTGAAAAATGAAAGTTAGACTAAGAAAGTCTTTTTTATAAAGAGTAAAAAAAACAACAAAAAACTTTCATATCAAATTTTTAAAATCGGTAGTGTTCTCTCCTAACAGGAAGTGATGTCATTCGGTAAGTTCCTTGAAAACAATGGATTCTTATGACTACAGACCTATTTATCTTAGAAATTGATGAGCATGCAAACGATTAGAATCTGCAACAATGAACATTGTACAAGAGTCTGTGAGGTACATGCCATCTGTCTGAGTTAACAGTAACACAGGCCTCAGCAGGGTGAGGGGTTCCATTGATCTCCACTCCCTTTTGAGTAGAGCAGGGGGGTACCTGACCCATTGATGAGCAGCCACTGCAATGGCCCCCAACCCTGGCCCCTTCCTGGCAGCCCCTCTCCCCCCCAGGGGGATCAACCCTTCAGTGAAAGAAAATGTTGCTCCTCTCAATAGCAGGGCCGGGACCTCCTGAGGGAGAGTTTACATGGACTCCGGGGGAGTCTGATACTAGCCTTAATTCACCGAACCTTTAGGAAGTTTCCTGGTCAAAGATTCAAAACTCTGTAGGCAATTTCTTGAAGTACGTCCATTGCCATTTCTTTTTCACAGGGAAAAATTCCAAGATGTGTGTACTTTCCAAACAAGAAAAGGATTAACATTTTCACTGCTGGCTAGATGTTTCCATAGCAGGTCATTATGCTTTGATGTGCTCTCTGTGCCCTGGGTTTATTAACTAATCACGCATAGGCCAGTAGCCACCAGGGCAAATGGACCAAATTACATTCAGTTAAACAATGTAACACTGGACATTCTCAGAAAACATGAGATAAGAGTCTTAAGGAAAGTGACATGTAGCCCTGGTCATGATAAAAAAAACACGTTCTGGAATTTTAATTTCTGGTTAGAAATGAAAGAAAAGTATTCACTTGTCTTACATCTTTCTAGAGACAGTGCAGAAAATGAAAGATCCTAACGTGTGCAACAGAAAAAAAAAATGGTGGCAATGGAACAGGAAGCTTACAGAAGTGGGGGAGGGGAGAAGAAAAGATCAACAGTCTCTAGTTTATTATGAATAGAAAGAAATTTCCAGAATTTACAAACACCCACATTGTTCATTCCAAAGAGAGCTTTTGATTCGAAGGGATCACCCATGTCGCCTCCTCTTTACAGTATATACAATGGAAGACACTGAATGCCTTTTCTTGTAATTTTGCTTCCATTCAATTGCCAATTTTAAGCTGACACTTGAAAATACCCAGTAGAATATACCCTTCTTCAGTTTAATTAACATGGCCTATTGCCTTACAGAAAAAAAAAGATACGAAATTAAGATCAGCTCTTGAAAGGATCTCAGCTCAACATCAGGGCTATATTACAAGAGATAGTATCAGCAAATAGAACTATACAATTGAGAACCATCTATGGCACTATGATTCTTATTATATTACTTTTCTGAATTACAATCTTAAAACAAGGATCGTACCCTATTCTACTCTTGTTAGCCTTGTTTTAAGCATTTGCTCCACTCTTTACAACAGAACATTGTATACCTCAGTTCCACATCCCAAAAAAAGATGTGCTGTAAGAAAAGTTACATTTTAATTAAAAAAATTACACTTATAAATCAAAAACCTATGTTAAATATTTAATACTCTCTCCACCCAAAGCAAACAGTTCCGTATGAAATAATTTACAATGATGCTCTGTCGTACACGGTTTCAGCAGCAGATGAAATGTGTCTTGTAAATGCAATGAGCGTAAACCCATTCTCTTGTGGCACGGTGGGGGGCACATCAGCTCATGTGGCCAGCTAAGTCCTTAAGGTCGAAGATGAAGTTTATGCAGACTCATTGTTCTGGTGTCACAGTGCTTTTTTCTTGGCACGATATAGAACGTGCAGTTCAGTCAACAAACTCCTGAGGATTGTGTAAAGTAAACAAACTGAAATGGGTGCATCGTACCATCTACTGAGGAGGAAGATGTGAGGTCCTGGTTGTGAATCATGAAATATTTAGAGTCTGGGTACCCATGAGTTAAAGGAGGATTTGCTGAGGTCATTTAGGTCTTCATTCTGAAAAGGAAAACGAAAGAATTCGTCACCATGGGCATCTCAAAACGCATGTTTGATAGCTTTTTAGGGTTCTTCTTTTAAAAGGGGCAGCACCTTTTAAAAGGGGCAGCTTCAGATAAACTGAAGCTCCAGGCACAAGCAGTACTGAGGACTTCAGTACAATCAACAAACTGTACTTAACTTTCTTTCAAAATGCAAGAGTCTAAAGCAATCACAAACTCAAAATAGTCAATATTAAGTCAGTAAACCAATCGATGTGATTTGGAGGTTTCAGAAGTTTAGCAATACGAAACACTTTGATGTTCTTATGATCAAAACAAAAATGCCCACTGCAGCATTTGTGTAAAACAACTACAAAATATGCTAAGCAGGTTACAGTCAGGCCAGGCTTAATCTTCTTTTGGTTAAAAGTCAACTACAGACTTTAGAATTTGAAGTTGCAGGGCTTAACATTACAAAATCTGAAATCGGTTTTTAACCTGACATCGGTTGACAGGAGAATTTTAGATGCAAAAGGAGATCCAAGCAAAAGAGACCTAGTTAACCATTAACTAAAGAAAGGGGTTCCGATTTAGGTCTAACAGAAATAAGTTATTCTGGCAGAAATACAACATTTCTTCTATGCAATTTAAAAAGTCAAACCTCAAGGGGTGCTTCCCATTCCCCTCCAGAGAGGAGACACCTTTTCAACCTCATAAAGCCTCTTTTGCTCTCAAGTCTTAACATTAGATAATCCTTCTGAGGTCCCCATTTTTCATGCATCCAAAAGGTATCTATAAACATCAATATTCATAGAATGTCCTGAGCAGTAGATGGCACAGAGTAGCTAATCAACATACCTGTTGAATGAGTAAATGGTTGCATTAAGTACTGTGGAGGATACAAAGGTGAATTCTGCTATAGGCTCTGCTTTCTAGAAATTCTAGCAAGGAAGGTAAGCTTCACTTACAGACAGACGGAATGCAAAGCAGAAACAGGGTGAATACCATGATAGAGGCACATAAGCAAAAAGCTCTGGAGGTATGGAGGTGGGAAGGACACTTCTAGCTAGGAGAGGAATGGAAGCACCTCGTTGACACACTCGGCTTGGTTTGGCAGAAATGGAATAGTTTGGGGATGTGGAAACAGGGATGGTGTTTCAGTGTTGCATCTCCAGAGCCCAGCACAAGGGCTGGTACCTAGCAGGAACTCACTAAATATGAGCAGAACGAATGAAAGGGACAAGGCACACTTCCCACTGGGGGCGCAGGACAAAACGAGGCCCCGTGGGATGAGAGCCCAGCCCTGGACAGGCCAAGGGAGGAATGTGATTTTGTCGGAGCACAAGATATCTGCAGAGGGGTAGGAGGAGTGACGTCTACAGACGCAGGTTGGAGTGGGCGGTGGGGACCTTGAAGGACAGGCCGAGACGTCTTTAAATAAGTGAAGGGACCACAAGGACATGCTTTGTGATATGATCAACACGCAAGCAGTAACGATCCAGGTCAGCCACAAGGACAGCGATAGTCTAGAAAATCCACACGAGGTAAATGTTGACCAACGTCACTTTTTCTTTTCTCTGCCTCTCCTCTTTGAAGGAGAGTATGGCTGGGACCAGCCAGCATTCACCATGTACAGAATGGCTTTCAGGGAGGTTGAAATTTGCCAGATGAGGACTCAGTTTTACCAGGAGATTTCTGTTCATTTCACAGTCTTAACTCCGCCCCTAAATGACAGAGAAAGTCTATTTTTCTACTTACAAATAAAGCCTTGACATGGAGACACCAAGGTAAAAAAAACAAACAGAAAAAAGCACTCCAGGCTTATCTCTTTCATTGCCAGAGAAACAGGATTTACTGTGAAAGCTACAAGGGAAAGAAAACCTGGCCTTTCAAAACTGTACTTTCAAGTTCCTCCTGAATTCATACTGCAATCTACCAAAATGTTCCTACCGGGATATCTACATACCGCTTAACACAGCTTCATACATCCGGGCCTAAAATTAAGTAGGAAGGCCATAGTTTATTACAAAGGCTTGAGACAAACAAACCAACCACCAATTTATGGAAAATGGGGGAAAAGTTAAGGGTGCACAATGTGCTTTTCATCTTACATCTGGCTCTCATCCAGAACAGCTGAATGAACAGCTTAGCACAGGAACAAACTATATCCAGTTGTGTCATCACATGTGCCAACCTGCATGGATGCAGAAAGGCAGAAATGGGGGGCCCTTCGAGGAGAGAAAAAAAAAAAATGGCTTCGCCAGATGCTGAAATCTATTGCTTTGGGCCACTCAGAAGCCATCCTTGTAATTTTCCACAAGTAGTATGTTCAAAGAGCAGGAAATAAAAGGATATAACAATTCCTTCATATATCTTCCACTCCAAAATCTCGGCATACTACTTTTCAAAGCCTTTATCGTAAATCCTGATCAACGTATGTCTCAGCCACTAACGCTACCTACCGGCACCATCAACTTAGGAGTCTAGCAAAAAGTTAAAGTGGGAAAGTGGTAGGCAAGGCTGACATAGAGGAAATGGGAACAGAAGCTACAAACAGACGATAGAGGCCTGGAAAAATTTAAAGAGAGAGTCTGAAGTTCACAACTGTTATCTTTGTGCAAGGGTGTGTGTATGTGTATGTGTGTGTCTGTACATAAAGTTTAGCTACTGAGTAAACGACAAAGATTTTTAACAGACATCCTCAGTGAGGACTCTTCCTTCCTGCAGCCACCTTGGTGTCTGCATACTTATTCCAATCATGTAGCCATTGTTCGAAGCATTTTTGGAATGCCTTCCTCAAGTCCCATTTCTTTCTTGCAACTGCCTTCTCAGCCTTGGGCATATTCTTCTGAATGGTCTCTATAGCAGCCAGTTTGGCCGTCTGAGGGCACATTTGATCTTTGGAGACAGCCAAAAAGCTTTGAGAGCCAAATACGGTGAGTAAAAGAGCTGATTAAGCTGGATAATGGTTCGCAGCGAGGTATTATCGAAAGCCAAAGAACTCCAAACACTGAAGTTCCAAAACCATAGCTGTTTACCATTGCTGTAATGAGTTTGGTCGGAAAGGAACTCTCCTAACACTACACACAGACCTTAGCAGATGCCTCCTGGGACTTCAGTTCATCTGTCTATATGCCCGCCTCCACACACTTGAAATTAAGAAGGGCTGCGCTTGAATGAAACAACTTACTTGAAGAAGGGCAACCGTGTATATTTGTTTGCATGCAATATAATCGCTATTCATACATCTTTGTAACTTGGGAATATGTAAAAAAAAAAAAAAGCAATACTAGCCTCCCACAGTCATTAAATGCAATAAACATCTGTTGAGTGACAAATTAAAAAAATATACAATGATAAAGGCTGTAACGCACGTGCTGAAAAAGAAGACATGGGTAATGTGTGTTGAATGCACGTTATATCTACAACTGCAATCGACTCACAACCAACCATATGAGGCAAATATTGCTACGATGTTTTACAAAAACTCATCTGTAGCTCTCATAAACTGGAAACGGAAAAAGCAAAACATATCCTTGGAGAAGAGCTGTGCAAATATCAAATGGTGATGTTCCTGTTATACATTCTCTCTAGTTACATCACTGGGGAATAACTTCTGAACCCAGAAATACGATGCACCTGTCACAAGATTTAGTAGCAGGAAATTACATTTTGACAAAATTTCATCACCACATCAGCATCTACGGTCCGCATGTGTCTTCTCACAGGATAAAACCCACCTAATCCTGTTGCCAGTAATGAAAAATGTAATTTTTAAAGCATTATCAAATAAGTCAACACTTGGGCAATGCTGCTTGAGACCTGTGGATTATTGCACTATTGTATCCAGCAGGAATTTACATCTTCTGGACTCGACCCACTTAAACTATGCCGGCTAGAGCTGAAAAACAAAGCTTCCGCTTCCCTTCACACTATCTCAGCCTACTGATTAGTCTCCACTGAGTAAGCAGCTGAAAACAGCATAAGGTTATGATATAAGTACAAGAGAAGGATCCACACCCTTTCAGCAGTGCATTTTTAGTCAAACCCATTGGCTAAAAGTTTTTATCTTGTATTTAAATGCCTTGAAACTTCCTGTCAACTTGTTGAGCTAAGCCCACCATAGTTTAAATACCTGGTTAGAACGTTACTAGCGGTTTCTGCTTTTACTAAGGAGATGGGAGTATAATATTGTAAGTTGCTTGGCTGTTGTCATGTAGGAAAATGTAGCCAGAAAGAAACTCTTCCTTATCCAACTATGCTTGAAAAAAAAAAAAAACTACAGTAATGACTTTTCTTCAATGGAGATCATTGTTTGAGATCTTATATTGTAGATTCAACTAGAAAAATTCATATAAATAAATTCCTCCACTTGAAGAAATGTGTCAAAACTGCACATTTCTCTTTCCCTTAACATAAACAGCTGTGACTTAAAAATAAAAATCTTGAGCATAATATAGAAAATTTATGAGACAGTAAATGTAAAGAAGGAATAAACATATAATTCATTATGAACATTATAATTCCTGTCACCCAAGGAACACCACCATTCAGCTATGGTTCTGATTTCATTATTTACTTAAAGGATTTGAACTTTTAATATTCCATATTTAATGTCAAAAATATGTTACGTTGCAAGGAAATAATGTTTTAATCACATTTAGATCTTTCCCATTCTGAAAAATCTGTGATGAGAAGATAGAATGTTAACCAACATTTTAAACCTTCTTGGTATTCTACCCTTTCCCATCCTCCCAATTCATTGTGTATGGGGAGAAGTATGACAATTTGAAAGCAGAAAGAAACCCCTCTGGCTTCCTGGGTTTGGTTTCCAAAAGCCTAAGTCCTTAAGGGAGCGGCAAAGGCAAAGTATTCAGAAGAGCCAGGAGGGTGGGGGGAGACTACTGTCGGAGGAGAAAAAGGTTACCTTTGGCTGGGATCAGAGGGAGAAAAAAGGTGGAAGGGATGTGAGAGCAGAGAGGTGGGTAGGGAGCTCTGCACCTTGCAGGATGCTGAACACAGCACCTGTGACATCTTCCCATATCCTGTCTTCCCAGGTCTGTTGATTTCTCAGTTCGCACAGTTATATTCAACTGTGTACCCCTAACCATGAACACAGTTCATTTCCTCAGCTACCTCATTGATGCTACTGTAGTTAATTCACGGTACCGCTAACTTAGAGCCGATCAAGTCTTCCAGAATGCTTACCTATAACACCGTATAACATACTGCAAAAGTACTCTGTTTTTAAGCGTACCTGAAATCTGAAAAACAGGCCCAGTATTTTCTTTTTAAATCACCAGTATCAAATACATTTATAGTCCTGGTAGTGTGTAGGTGTTCCTTATTTTACCATTCACCATGCAATCTCCGACAGATAAACGAAAGCATGGATGCATCTGACGGAATGTGAAACCCCTTATGAAAGGAATTTCCTGACTTAGAGCTTGGGTTCTACCATGTGGGTTTGATGGCAGCATCTAGGGAGGAAGCAGCATTACCAGCCCAGCTCTGTTAGCTACGGTAATCACCCAAAGAAAAGAAAGTTAAATCCAGAGAGCTTGAAGTTTGGGCCAAGGGGAACATTTCTCTGCTCTTCACAAGGTACGGCTGGGAGGTATGGGGGCAAGCTGAGACTTTGGGAAAGGACAGATCTAAGTAGTGAAAAAGGCTTCTGTTTTAAAGCCTTCAGACCATAATCACCAAAAAGAAAAAAATCAAGTTAGGATTGAACTAAAGAAGTCAAGTTAGAGATAAGACCCAAGATGTTTGCTACTTTATGTTGAAAGGAGAAAGCCGTTTTTAGCTAAAGGAAGGAAACCAACATCTTAGGCCAGAATTGAGCTGGAAAAGACTTGGTTTCATGGTCTTAAATGGCAAAGGGTAACCGATCGGCCAAGCCAGAGCTTTTTAATGGAGCTGCTTAAATAGCAGTTTTGCCTGGTGCGAGTCACATGGGGGAGGGCTGGTGAAAATAACAAGGTTGCTGGCCAGCCCTTGCAGAGCGCAGAGTTGCCAAGGAAGGCTATTCGGGGAGAGTTGCCAACATGTGAGAGGCCATCTCGCTCCAGTTCCCCTTTTGTCCCAGGGAAAGACCTTCTGGCAGGGCTGGTGACTTCAGGAGACCACCAGTGAAGACAGGCACACATATTACGCAAAGGAAAGAAGAAAGGGAGGGCGACCGTCACGCCTGTGGGCGCCCGATGTGGTCCAGCGGGGGGGGGGAGGCTGTCAGCGCCATGGATTTCTCCTTCCCCAACAACAAAGGGCAGAGGGAGGAGGGTCTGGAAACTTTTCCAAAGAGTTAGGGATTTATGGAGAAGATAGATTTAAACAGCAACAACATATGGTTCTCAACAATGAAAAGTATTCCGTCAACGATCTATTAAGGAAATCTGAATAAACATTTAGAAATCTTTTAAGCCAAAGAATATACACTTCAGTTATTGCCCATTCTTTTCAGTAAAGACAGAGCATGCTGATAAGGCAAAAGGTAATTAAAAGATAAAGCAAGTGGGGGTCAATACCATAATGGTCTCCCCCCAAAATGTAAATCCAAATGTCTCAGATCTCTCTTCTGCCAAAATTCTAACAAGTCCCCACATACATGATCGTCAAGGTAGAGGAACTCAGAAAAGCAATCCCCCTAACATTTCACGTCAGACCACATGTGCTGGGAGACAGGAAGCTTTCATTTTAACAGAGCTCAACCAAAATAAACCTGTTGGTTGAAGACATGAAAATAACAGGACACCATCTTCCCTACCTGAGGAGACAAGTCATAAAAGTCACTCCTTCTCCTGCCTTCGTGGGAGCTAATTCTGCAGTTATTCCTGCCTCCCAGGAAGTACCATCCCAGCTCTGAGGTTTATATTGTAATTTCACATTGGTTTTTTCCTTTTTTTTGTGATGTTCAGAAATACAGGACATAGGTTTTGTTTGTCTGGCTCTGATATCAAACTACTAGACTTAAATGAAAATCACGGCTTCATTTACAACATGGTGTTTGCAATACCGTTTCCGCAATTAGGCAAAAGGAAAAGCAAGCAGACCTAGTCCCCTTGCCTTTACTTTTTCTGTTAAATACTTCATAGAGGTCGCATTCTTTGCCCACTCCCCGGAGTCATCTCATAAATTGAAGGAAGCAAGTGCCTGACTTTACCTTCTAGTAATTGTCCGGCTGCTCAATTGTTTCTCATCTACCATCATCAGCTTTTCTGTAACAGCCCAGGAACCAGAGCACAGAACAAGTGTTCTCACAGACAGCCCTACCGTCTGCAGAGGGCAGAGGCAAGGATCATTAACGCCACTGACATCACTTTTGGCAGCTGGAGAAAAGGGAAAACCCGTGTTTAATTTATTTCCTAGTTACTGCAAGTTTTAGTCGGAGTCCCCGATAATACAGGTTGCGGTTGACTTTATGGAAGAGCCTGGTAATGCAAGAAAAATGTACTGAACTGAACAAGCATCTTTCAAAGGAACCAAGAGGTACCTCAGCCATGTGGCCCTGATCGCCTTCCTGTAGGTGTTTTGGTCATTAAACTGGCCTAACACAGGACAGGGCCATTCCCAGCTGTTCGTAAGAAGGTCAAGCTCAGAAGGAAACTTTCCCTACTACACACCTCTAATTAACATCTCCTTAAACGCATCAGCATAAATCACAAACAAAAAGGTTTTAGCCTTTGTCTGTCTTCTTGCTTTGAGTATACCAAGGGGGAATGTTGGGCAGAATTTCATCTGGGATTCTTTGAAGTTAAGCGAGCTGTCCCCCCCTTTTTTTTTCTTTTTTCTTAAGCAGTCTAAATCATGAAAGAATGCTCTCTGAAACCAACTGAAACAGATCATAAATATATAAGTATATGGCAGCGTATTTCAAATGTATTCAACCCACAATTCTCATTCATTTTACCTTAAGAATTCTTGTTAAAGACATGCAAGGCATAAAGATCTCTGGGCTATGAGAGCAATAATTAAACAAAAGTCAATGTGAGGGAGGATGGAAAACTGGACCATCCACCTTAGACTACAGAAGGCCAGAGGTTCTAAAATAATTGGCTTACTTTAAAGATGAGCATCGTGTTGCTTACAATAAAGTAACAGAATAAATGTGTTTCCCTTGGGTTGCCACTACCTGAGTGATACGTGAGTAACCTGTAAGCAATTTTGAATTCTAAAATGTAATTTAGGAAACCCCGTCCAGGCAGGTTATTTTGAGAATGAAGATAGAGCCATCACATGGCTGCTAATGCTTTTTAAAGACTGATCAATTTTAACTCAGGGCTTATTTCCAAGTTAAAATTTTAAAAAAGACTGACAATGTACATTATCTCTACTCTCGTTACCCTTCTCTCTGTCATTTTGGGAAAGTTACCAACCCCCCTAAATCGCAATCTTTTCACCTGTAACATGGGGCTAACGGTGCCCATTCCATAGGGTTATCACTGAGGTTCAATGAGATAATACATGAAAAGGTCTCGTCATTGTGTTTCACACATAATAAGCCCTCAGTCAGTAAATCTTACTGGAACCACTGTCATGAACAACTAGAAAGCCTTGGATCTCATGTCCTTTCTGGATACCTGAATACACACCAGCCCAAAACGCCCTGGTGGGAAGAGGAAGCAATAAAGAATCCACAGACCAGACGGCAGCCAAGGACCAAAGGTAGAGCCAAGGTTAGGACGTATCTTGGGAAGAGAGACAAAGTTATTCCAGAAAGGAGGTGGGTACGGGGGCAAGGCCAGAACAAAACGTAAAAGTAGTAGCAGTAAAGCTAAAAATATGACCCTGTGACACGATTTTAGACAAAGACCTGCTTACTTACAAAGGGCACAGCTCCAGTTAAATACCTGGACGGAGAGCGTTAGCAGATCTTTGAGCAGGTCTTCAGTGAATGCCATCCACAGAAATGTCACGGAAAGGCCACTTCTTCTGTTGCTTTCCCGGAAGAAATTAGAAGCTTGAAGTACCCCCACCCTTTCTAAAGTCGGCTAATGAAAGACTTATAATGCTACAGGAAAGAATTTACAAAGAATTCTCATGAATAGGCTTAAATGGATGTTCAATGAGGTTCTTATGCACGATTTCCAGGTGCCAAAGCATGTTTCTAATTGTCGGGGAAGGAATTGGGCGGCTTTTGTTTCCGAATTCTTTTCCCCAATCTCTCATCTGAAGGAACCGAACAGGAGAGGGCCACAGCCAGCCGATGCTGCCTGAGTAACTTGACGAAAAACTGAAATTGCTACCAGATGCACACATCTAATCGTTGGCAGCTGGAAAAGGAGGGGAAGAAATCGGAAAGATAATCTGAAATAATTGATCATGTACACATCGCTCGCATCTCGAAGGTCTTTGAAGCAGACAATGGTGCAGATTTCTAACTAACTGCAAACACTTCTTTTTTGTCTCAGATAAGGAGGCAAATTCTTCCAGTTGACGAAGAGGGGCAGACGTTTCGCCCACTGACCCCAAGCTCCTGGTCCTTTGCTTTCACCTTTCAAGTCTCGCTTCCACTGTGCCCTGTTCCTCCCTCTTTTCTCCATTATCTGACATCTCGGCCTTGTCCTTTTTGACTTGGAAAATGGCATTTGCTAAAAAGTTTCCTACCAGCATGCTGAATTAAGCGCATCTTGTTAGCGCAGTACTGAGCTAGCTGGCTGGACGAACCAGAAGCAGTCTGAGGACAGCTGGGCCAAAATCCTAATGAAGAGGTGGTGACAACTCTTAACTAAGGAACCCTTATGAAGAATACTGATCAGTGACTGAGGGGATCACAGTCCCAAGCGAGGTAAATGGGGTCTGTGAAGGCGACCCCCAGGCCCACTGGAGTGCCAGGCAGGAGTCATCGGGACTGAAGTGCGCTCGTGGGGCTAAACCCACGTCTCATAAAAGAGACCCTCTGGCCTCCAAGCATTCCACAAAGTCTCTAGAGCAACAGTTCTCAATTTGAGGGGGTAGGAATAATTTCTCCTTTCGATGGACACTTATCCGTGCCTGGTAACACTTTCGGTTGTCACATCTGGGGTTGGGGTAAGGTGAGAGAGATGCTATTGGCATTCAGTAGGCAGAGGCCAGGGATACTACCAAACGTCCTACAGTGCACAGGGTGGCCGCCTACAACAAAGAATTACCTGGCCCAGAAGGTCAGCAGTGCTGAGGCTGAGAAACCATGTTCCAGAGCTGTTGCCTGTAGCTGAGAAAACGGAGGAAGCCATGCACACACTCGTCAGCTGTTTCTGGAGTCCACATCCATCACTTCCCGAGCACTCTTCTAGGGAAGAGTTGGAGGGAAGAAGTGTTCCTGTTCCGAGGCTTGCTTTATGGCTGACTGTCACACCATGACCTCAGAGTCCCAGTGGGTGCCTCCCAATTTACTCCCAATTTACCACTGATGGAAAGTTACCTCTACTGCATCCCCCTCCCTCGCGACCTTTTTACTAGAAGCTAGCTGGTTAATCTGATTAACCAGTCCTGCCCCATGTTTTCATATGTCCCTGCTCCAAAGGAAAACAGGAACCTTCCGGATGCAATGCAAAACACCGACTGAAGCGGGGAGAATACCAGGATTACTGAGGCCAGAGCAACAGAATTGGGGGAAGACCAGCAGGGTGTGATGCTGCTCCCCTATTCTGACCACGGAAAAGAGATCAACCCCACAAGGAAATACATCTGATCACTCCCAGGTCTGTATCTCTGCCCAGCTTAGCCAGGACCTTCTGTATGGTCCTGGACCAGGCATTTGACCTAATTTTGCCTCCACAGTGTAACAAAGTGAAGAAAATACCTTGTCCTCACAATCATTTGCAAAACTCAATGAGATAACAAGAGAAGGACACTGTGAACCAGAAGACACCTTCCTTATGTTACTTGTTACTATTAGTCCCCCTCATTGCCCTTCAAATGTCTGGGAGTTAAAACAAACAAACAAACAAATTAAGGATTAGGTCCCCTCGGTTCCAGAGTTAGTTGCCTTTTTAAAATACATCCACTGACTTTGTTCTCTAAGAGGCTACTCGTAAGTCACCCACATGTTTTGTTTTGTTTTGTTTTTTCACTTGATGAAATAAATACCCACCTTGGAAGATGATTTATTACAAAAAAAAATAGTCAAAGTACAAGACTGAGATAGAAACAGCAACTGGAATTTCTAAATATAAGATGTGTTCCCAGGGAGACACTTTTAGGTCTGTTTTCCCTAAACTTAAACTTGAAGAAAAATAGCAGGGTCGGGGTGGGGGGTTGTGGTGCAGGGCACTGCACTTGTACCATCATCGATGAGAGGATACAGTGTTCGAAAGCCTAAAATCTAGACAATGAACAGAGAGAACAAGTTGATTTCCAGGTAGTTAGATATGAAGTTTTTCTGAATGAATCCTAAGGTAGTGGTGATAAGAACAGATCCTCTTTCAATATAGGCCACAGAAGCTGCTGTGGTCCTAAGGTACACAAAGAAAACAACAGCTTCTCTTCTTTCTAGACTGTAGCCTGAGCCGCTGACAAAATGCCTTCAAAATAAAACCGAATCACACAATTTCAATATTACTATCCACCAGAGACAGGCTATAATTAACACTTAATTAACAGCTCTATGATGAGCTTTGCTTAATTCTGCTCAGCAACTGCCTTACATTTTTTCTGTAAAACCATGTCACCAATGGACAATGGCCTACCTGTTTGCTTGGTTTCTCCATGCTTTTTTTCCTTAACAAGTTAAGGAAGAACGTGACTAGGTCAAGGTCCAGGCCAAGACAGTCTTCAGAGATGCTCCTTTCTTCCTGTCTTCCCATTCTCAGCTCTCCTCACTCCCAACCATCACAGTTCCTAACAGGGCCTCTAAACATAGCCACTGACTTACCACACACCATTTCTTCTTGGAGCCTCCCTAGAGAACTTCCAGTAGAAATAAAGGCTCTCCCAGAGTCTTTCAACAGAGGTGCAAGCCTTGAGAGCAACCAGATCCTTGCTAATTTCCCATTCTAATGCACAGCTAGAGAAAGTCAATAGGAAGGTGACTTGAGAACCACTGGACATGAGTAAATAAGCTGGGACCCTTCCCCATGGTGGCCTTCTGCCCCTGCCTTTGACCATTTAGTGGTTTAGTAGCACTTCTTCCAGGGATAGAGCCAAGAAACAGAAGGAAAACTCAACAAAAATTCAACTAATATGATATCACTTATGTGTGGAATCTAAAATATGATACAAATGAACTTATTTACAAAACAGAAACAGACTCACAGACATAGAAAACAAATTTATGGTTACCAAAGGGAAAAGGGGGGATAAATTAGGAGTTTGGGATTAGCAGATACACACTACTATATATAAAATAAACAAGGTCCTACTGTATAGCACAGGGAACTATATTCAATGTCCTGTAATAAACCATAATGGAAAAGAATATATATATATATATATATATATACACACATATATATGTATGTATTTGAATCACCTTGCTGTACACCAGAAACCAACACAATATTGTAAATCAACTATACTTCAATTAAAAAAAAAAAATCAACTTAGCAAGTTTTTCCCACCTGAGAGTTCTATCAAAGTGGTAAGGAGGTTCGGACAGTGACTAATCAAAATACATATCTGGATGACAATTATCCCAATTTTTGTTTTAGATGCCCCATTCCTATTTCTATAGGCAACTTCTACTCCATGACCAAGTCACTGTATAAAGGGTTCATGGATTAATAGGAACAGAACAATCAAAGCAGTCCCAGGCCTAGTATTATCAGGACTTTCTTGATCGTGTGGTTAGATAAGAGTTAAAATCATAATTAAATGAGTTGCCCAAGCTCATGAAACTGGTTAGTGGCAGCATTGGAGTGAGACTTGGAGTTTCCCCACCCCCAAAGTAGCACTCTTTCTAACCATGAGTCATTAAAATCTCAAGAGCCCAACTCTTTAGAAAAACAAAACGATCCCAATAGAAGAAGAAGACAGGGTGGTATTCAGTATAAGTGCAAAGCAAGATTCCTGGCAGCCAAGTCACTCAACTACAGTGAGGGGTTTCTTTAGGTGACGCATGTCAAGACACAGCAGAAAAGGACCTCCCCCAAAGTCTCTGAAGACTACACATTTCTTGTAAATGAAGATTACACATCAATTTAGTTCAAAATATTTTAACATCTAGTTCAAAATATTTAAATATTTTAACATCATCAGTTCAAAATATTCACGGGAATTGAGATAGACAAACACTTGCTAAAAATATTTCCACTCTTGTATTATTGATACCATGTCTGACTTTGGCCTCCACTGTTAAGGCGCACTAGAGAAAAGCATAGAGAAAATAATAACCAAATTACGAAGAGATAAAATAAAGTGGTGCTTGTCGCACTTTAATGTGCTTAGGGCCTCCTGAAGATTTGGTTAAAATGCATTTTTTGATTCTCTAGGTTTGGGGTGGGACCCAAGATTCTGCATTTCTAACCAGCTCCCAGGTAACGCCAGGGCTGCTGATCTGAGACCACACTTTGAGTAGCAAAGGAGTAAAGAACCTCAAAGAGAAAACATACCATTTAATTGATAGAAAAGAATAATAAGAGGGCTTAGCTGGGGAGTTATAAGGAGGACTACCCTGTAAGCCATCTGTTCTCCATCTCCATAGGGTAAATGGGCTCAAACTGCAAAAACAGCTTTGAATTGAAACACGAAGGAAAATTTCCAGGTGGAAAAGGTTCTAGAAGAGTTAACTGGAGAAGAATAAGAAAGCTCCGCCTCCAGGGCCCTGGAACAACACATAGGATCTGGATGATTGCAGAGAGGACACTGGGGAAGATAAAAAGAGTTACTGTAGATGTCCTTAAGAGACTCCACACTGATGGGTTCGTACCCTGTCTAGTGTTCAGGCCATCGGAGACTGAGACTGTTGGATTGGGAGAAGGGGGATGGAAACTGTGACCCAATACATTCCTATCTCTTTCAAAAATGAATGCTGATTACTTTGATGTCTGGCAGTTTTGGTCAAGAGGAACTGAGGAGGGCCATGTGTGTTAGCTCACAGATGACAGAACCAAAATAAACGGGCATTCCCCCAACTCAATGAAATGTATGCATCCTGCCCTCTGCCGTCTTTTACCAAATAAACCACAAGGCATAAATCAGAGGTTAATTCCCAACATTGCATCTTTATTATTTGAGGGGACCCGCAGGTGGTAAAAGCCACCAAATTGCCTACTCAGATTTTATCTCAAATAAATGAGCAGACTCAACATCACAATTCAATGACTATAACAATCTACGGCACCTTTAACTCTGAAATATCAAAAGTACTGATATCAAAATATGCTTCCCAGGAGTATTAATTCATCCTCTAAAGTCTTTCTTAAGGACAAGGATGATTCCACATGCAGATATCTCACCCCAGGACCATCAATGTGTGCAGAGGAAGATCTGGAAGCAGCACATTGGGTAGTAACAGGGGAAGCAGCAAAGCCATCATGACTTAAAGGTATCAAAATTTGGAAAAGACTGAAAAATAAGCACAAAAAAGATAGTCTGTGGGTGCTAATAATTTCCACTCAGGTCAACAGGCGGTAGCAAACTGGTCCCAATCTCTAAAGGAAGGCAAACAGCCCCAAGTCCAGAGCGTGCCCATCAGTCTGATTTATCAGGAAGTCAGTTTACAAGATTCCATTTCCCCATCAATAAAGTTTCACAGGAGTACAAAGGCCTTCATTATTAGATGGTAATTTCATTCACTGGGCAGGACCCTGTGCTCTCTGACCAGGAGGTACAAGTTTTTGGGTCTGGAACACAAGCCCAGGCAAGACAAGCAAACATTTCTAATGGCTTTAGGAAACAGCAGGAACATGATGAGGTGGCCAGAGATACTCCCAAGAGCTAATTCCGAAATCACTGGCTGGGCAGTGCAATTCACACGCCGTGTCATTCACATGACTTGTTACCCTACCCAGTTGGGACAGAGTGGGAACACATTTCACCAAGATCTCTGGGATACAACAGGAAGTGAAACTGCCTGCAGGACAGTTCACTGTTGGACCCACGTGGGCTCCGCACAGTGGTAAGACCTTAGCTCCCCCAGTGCCACTTACTGGGACTCAGGCACTTGATCAACCTCAATGAGCTGCAGTTCCTGGTAAAAGGGCATTAAAAGTGCCTAACTCATTGGCCTGTATCAGGGATTAAAAGAGATGGTGACAGTAAAACACATGGCACAGATCCTGACAATTGAGCCAATGCAGAACAATTCATTCATTCTACCCAGCAGCTAGAAGCCACCAGAAACCATAATGGGAGGGGGACAGAAGAGGAATGAAAGGGGAAGGAACGTACTTGACACTGAAGCTCTCTGCTCTCAGTCATGCCGCAGACACGTTTGCAGAGGGGAGCACCTCAAAAAATGTTGGCAAGGACCACCTAGAGGGCTGGGATAGGGAGGGTGGGAGGGAGGGAGACGCAAGAGGGAAGAGATATGGGGACATATGTATATGTATAACTGATTCACTTTGTTATAAAGCAGAAACTAACACACCATTGTAAAGCAATTATACTCCAATAAAGATGTTAAAAAAAAATGTTGTCAAGGAAACACCAGCAATTACACTCATCGTATGATACCACTGGTCTCAAATAAGGAATATTGCCCGAGTTACAACTGTTTTAACGCTGGGCATGAAGGCGCTTCCTATTTTGCTTTGAACTTACAATTTTAAAAGTTGATCCATTATTAAAATGGATTGTCCTTAGCAAGTATAAAGCACCCCGAACTCTTATAACCTGAATGTTTATACTTCACTAGCTGAAAGGAAAAACTATATCTAGGCATGGTAGAATCATACCATACTCCACGTATGCCATGAAGTTTAATTTTCTGAGACTGTGAAAAGTTCCATTTCATTAATATCCTTTCCCCAATAGCCTTTGAGGTTTCTTCTCTGCAACTCTCTACTTGATTTATCAGTGTTTGGTACATAACTGGCTCTCAATAACTGTACTGTCTAAAAAAGTATCTACAGGAAAATCATACGTACGCACAAACATATTCTAAGGTCCGTAAGACTTAATTAAGGGTAATTTCAGCCACAGAAAAACTGGGCTCTTAAGTTTTTGTGAGGTTTCCCTCACATTTGGCAGTGAGTAAAGCAGGGGTTTGTTAACCCTTTAAAAGTGTTATCCCCTTTTGCTAAACAACAACAACAACAACAAAAAAAACAAAAACTCAACCAATTTTTTTAATGCTACAAGTATGACTAAGGAAATACAGAAATTTTACTATTGATTATAACTGTTTTCAAACAATACAAGCAATACAAACTCTTGTATCCTCCTCCCTACCTGAATATTTCAGTAAACCATTCCTGGGGTGACGGTGTGGTATATAAACTTACCAAACCCCCTAACACATCACAGTCACTTAGCGTCTCCATCAACAACATAGCCAACCTTTGTTCCATGTCAGGCACTGTATTAGGGGTTTTAATTATGCATTATTTCCTTTAGTCCTCATGACTATCCTGAGATTGTATTACTACCCCTGTTTAAAAACGAAGAAATTGAGGTTCAAAAAGGACGAGCAAATTCCTCCAGATTTCAAAGCTAGTAAGTGGGGCAGTTGGGATTCAAAGCCATGCTCTTGACCACAAACGTATAGACAATGCTATAAAAAGCATGGGTGGAAGTGTTGTCAAACCTCTCATCTAAGTAGAGTCCACTGGAATACACAAAGTTGTTTTTATGAAAGGAAATGGGGGGTAAGCTTCGTGTTTACAAAGGGTAATGAGAAATTACACAGTAAATGCCATTCTGATAAATCTAAACGAAATCAGCTAAAACAACATTTCACATAATAGGCACCTGGATATCAGAAATGCATTCACTTCGGGAAAATAGTTTGCAAAAGAGATTGCCATCATAAAAGCACCTTTTTATCCTTTAATTCGCGCCCTCCTGTAAAAACACTAAATATGAAATCTCTCATTCCTTGAAGACTCTAGACAGTGGTAGACACAAGCAACCGGGTATGACTAATAGATTCTGATAAACAACACAAACAGGGCCCCAAGGTAAAGAGCAAGGCCTGACATTTATGGTCCCCATAAAATAGAAACGCTTTTTACTCTAGGACTGTAGCTCTACTGGCCCAATGCTTGTAGCTCAAGATCTAGTAGACGCAGGGCTATTTTTATCTGACAACTTTTCCTTCAGTTCTTCCATCCTTTATTTAGAAAGCCAAAATAAAAACCAGAAAAAGTATACTTCCAGAGCCATAAGCCATACACTAGAATAGGTAAAGAGAGGTCCTTTGACATCAGGGGCCACGAGAGAACAGAAAGAAGATTAAAAAGTAAATCATAAACAGCTGCATCTCCCCTCCCCATTGCTTACATTCTTAGACATCCACTTTTAAAAAATATTCCCTGTGAGATCAAAACAGCCTGTACTCTGAGAAGGGGCAAACAATGACGTTAGCTTTAAGATATCACACAGTTTACATATAAACAGACCTGAGTTTGTGCACATGATTCTGGTTGGAGAGAACAGATCTGAAGGGCTCAAACGGAGAGCTATCATTGTGTTAATTATCTGTCTACAGAAAACTCTAAAATATATATGTGACCTTTAAAATGCTATTTAGCTTGAGTGTATGTTCCCCATTGTACGGTATAGGGTACTACTACTGGTTTCACTAATCAAAATAACCCAAAAAGCTTTTTCAAGTTGAACTTGGATGGCGCAAGGCCTGGATGACACTGGATGCAGTAATTGGGGGCACTCGGTCCCTTCATCCTCTACACTTCCCTCCCTCCTGCTCCCAACATTTTTTTTTTCCCCTTTCCCCTAACACCTTCTCCCTATCACTCAGTGCCACCCATACACACTTGTCAGCATTGCTATTGATACTCATCGCCGTTGATACTATTGCCCCATACCAATAACCATTGTTTAAATTCTTGCCTTTGAGCATTTTACAACACTAATGCATCAATAAAGGAAACTTAAGAGCATGGATCTCCCCCCCCCATCATCACGTATGTACCCAGGAGAGAAAAAGGAGGAGTCGAATCTCTAAAATTCTAATTCATTACATTTCAAGACATCAGCAGTGGGCAAAACGGCTTTACAACACGACGTCCATTCACAGACCTCATGGCATTTACGTTCAGTTGTCCGTATCAAGAAAGAGACTTCACGTTCTGGTTTTAACTTAACATAAGCCCCCTTCCATCAGAAGCAGCCAATTAACATCAATGGTAAGAGAGCCAATAAACTCAGGGAGATAAAAGATTTGGCCGCCCTGAACTATCATTAAGAAATCATTTATCCTACACCCATGTGTCTGAGGTGCAAGCCAAGGTGAACCACCAGCTTCATCCTTCTGAGAAAGTGCTGATGTTAAAGTCTAGCATCGATGACCTCGCTGAAATCAAAACATATGCTCCATGGAAGGTGGAGAAACAGCCCTGGATATCCCTGTCATTCACCACTGGCATCCCTGTGGTGAATCACTGTTGCCCAAAAGTTTCCAAGGACTGTTTGTAAACATTAACCCTACAAGAGGTCAATGTCTTGACATCCAAAAAGGTGGCACTGAGTGTTTCACACCCAAAGGTTTAATGATGAAACAATATATTCTACCTTTAGAATATTAACAGGAAAGGTAGTTTTGAAATCAGATGACTCACTGATCAATTATATCCTTATCGAGGCATTACAATAGCAATGTGAATTCAGACAACTCAGATAGAATTATAGGGAAGCACTGAATTGTCTCCTTTAAGATATGATGGTTCCGAGAAGGCTTTTTATTCATCTTTGCTGCCCAGGTTCATTATTAAAAGGGTTGGTTTACGTGTGTAAGTTTGCTAAGGAGGGAAGCGAAAACATCTGCAGAACCATGCAATGCCCTGGAATGAAATTCTTCTAATAAAAGATTTATCATTTAAAAAAAAAAGATATAATGGTTCCTTCTCCTTAATAGCCTTCAGAGAAGGCAGCCCCAAGTAGCCAAAGAGAGATCTAGGTGCTTGTGTGCCTGCTTTCAATGATGAAAGGCAGGTGTAAGAAGTACAAATTTGATTATTTATAAAGTGCTGCAATTAATGGGTCATGACAATGACTCCAAGTCATATGACATTTGGGGGACCTATAATATACAGAGTAAGAAGCAGTAGTACAGGATGGCTGGAGCCACTTCTGCAGACCCAGTCCTGGGCATGCACTAAGCCCACAGTTCCAAGATGTGTTCTACAGAACAGGAGCTCCAGGAGAAAGAAGGTTCTGTGGCCAATGACATTTAGACAATATCTCCCTCTCGACATTAGAGCCTTCACATTTTGTTTAACCATGTGTTTCCTAAACTTCTGATCAGAAAATATGTAGATTTTATTTCATACTAACGACTCTTAACATCCTGTGAAACACACTTTGGAAAAGACTGTGTTAAAAATTTTCCCCCCAAAAAGCATTTTCCCCTGAACTCTGCTATTCAAAAAGTATTCTGATAAAATATTAGACAAAATAATATATAGCATAAACAAAAGAAACTTATTTTTGGATGGAAAAGTTGATCAAAATTCACTGAACACAAAAAATATACTTTGCAAATACTGTATCTGTTTTTTATTCCTAAAGTTCTAAAATGATTTGTGGTCAATAATGCATCCATCCTTTATAATTTGGCATATCATATGTCGCAAGTATTATTTGCTGCTTTGATTTTGAAAGAAAATAAATATATATAGAGAGATAAAATGAATTGAAGAGTGTAGAGAGCAAACTTCCTTCCCTAATTATTCATAGACTTGATCTGACTTCAGAAAACCATCCTTCAGTTTTCATGGCTCATGTATGAAAGGTGCTTTATATTTACCTTCATGGCATTGCTGGATGAATGTCATATAAATGAAATGGTTTATTACTGCACAAATAATTTTAAATAACACTTGAAGAAATACAGACAAAAGTAAAAATATTTTATATTGCTAGAAAAACCAATTCTACCATTAGTCTACCACTATGACCAAACACGCATGATGAGTACTTTCATAAAAAACATCACAAATGAAAAACACCATACTTTTTTTCAAAACAGTAAACAGAATATTGTATTATTTTAGCCTAAATATTTTCTCAGTATACAGTTGTATATATTGGAAAAATGTGAAGTTTGAATGTCTGCCCAATTTAGACTTGGGCAGAAATTATATCTTATGGGGTTAAATTTTGGTTAATATAGCAATAATTACAATGAATCAGACTATTACTTTGATCCCTTTCTTGGCTTCCAAAGGGCTGTGATGATATGCATATTTTCTAAGATATTTTATGTGTACAAATTATATACTCCCAGAAATATGGAAATGAAACAGAAAGAGCATAGTGTTTTTGTTTTTGTTTTATATTTTATTTATTTATTTATTTTTCATCTTTATTGGAGTATAATTGCTTTACAATGTTGTGTCAGTTTCTGCTGTATAACAAAGTGAATCAGTTATACATATACATATGTTCCCATATCTCCTCCCTCTTGTGTCTTCCTCCCACCCTCCCTATCCCTCCCCTCTAGGTCCTCACAGAGCATGGAGCAGATCTCCCTGTGGAGCATAGTGTTTGTTTTACAGGAGTAAAGCAAAGAGGAAATGGTGGCAGGGGAGAGAAAGTTAAATTACCATATGCAAATGATAACAACCCCACAATTAGCCAGATAGGACATAGTCCAATCTAAGATGCCTAGAATGTCCAAGGAAGTGGAATTTTTGAAACTCTTCAGATAGACACGGGGATTATCTTGAAGACTTTTTTGTACATTCCTTTAGCAAAAATGCTCAGTGCATATTACAAATTATTGTATCCAATAATTGTGGAGTAAGAGAGGCTGTGCAATTATATATTTGCTTCTGTTTGTGCCCAGAAGATGACTCATAGAGGCCCAATGGGGGATCATGAAAAAAATAAGTCCTAATATCCAAAACTGCCTGTTTCATCAGGGGGAAAAAATATTACACGACGCTCAAGGCACAAATAAAAGTCACAACTAGCAAGTAATATTCATTAGGCATCCATGCAGTTTTGAAAGCCAAATCCAAATGCTTATTCATAAACGTGAGATGAATAATTGCTGTATTTTTACAACGCAATGTTGGTAAATGGAAAAGTTCTTTCCACAAAGCAAAACACCTTGTCCAGAGCAAACTTTTACAGAGGTCTGGAACAAATGAACTTCTAAACATGGTACCTGCATTTAATAAAGGGGAAAATAAGTACTGGGTTCTTGAGTCTGAAGTTACAAAGGTTTTGACATCGCCAGCAAACCATGGCAGCTGGCAAACATCCTGAACCATTAACCACCAAACAGCAGCTGAAGCAAAGTCACATTCCAAAACTCAGCAGCATTTCCTATAATGTAACAAAATGTTGATGTGCAGGGAAACTTACTTCCTTCACTAAGTCTGAATGAAGATCATGTGAGCAGAGAAGAGCTCATTATGATCAAAGCAGATAGAAATTTTCAAATGTACTTAAAAAGTGAATGAAAAACAACACAGCAACTCATTATTTTCAAAGTTCATGCAAAGGCACATAAAAATCATTTTCTTAATATAATTTAAAACATGCCACTTTCTTTATGCTAGCGAAAACTCGAGAGAATCAAATGTCACAATAAAATGTAAATATGCCACAAATCACGAAAACACATTGAAATGTTTTGTCTCCTAGAACTGTTAGAACATATACACAAGGCTTAGATGAGAGAAAAGTCACTTGCAGGATAAGCCCACCCTCCAAACAAAAAGTCTTTTAATTTATGTGCATAAATTAAATTCGGGGTTGGTTTCGTTTGGGTGGGTTTTTTTTTTTGCATTGTTTGTTTTGTTGTGTTTTGCCCTAAAACAAGATTAAAAGTTAACTTTAAAACCAAGATTTGATAAGTGGCTTTACTAAAAGGTTATCTGAAATATTAATTCAACAAAAGGTAGCATTAAGAATCTCCTCTCTATCCCTTGGAGCAAGTTGAAATACCCTGTTAGTTTATAAAATGTCAATACAAGAGGATCTCATGAACAGTAAATCTAATGGTGTCCGGTCCACACTTCGCTACTAAGATAAGCAGTCTTCCTTTTTCTTTGCCCTCTTAATCTGCTGCGGCTCCATTAGTAAGCCCCTAAAAATGTAACCTGGCATTTACACTCTTGTCCATCTGGAATGTCCCTACGTCAGAGGAAAACCCTCACCCCCCTGTGAAAGATGAACAAGTACACAGCTGGCAGAGATCTGGGCACGTAGGAAGGAACCCACTTAAGTGCGTACATCCACATGGCTCAATGGTTAATCCCTCCTGCACCCTCTTCTTCCCACTTTCGGATGAAGCTAGCGAGGAAATGAGTGTTTTTATCACTGAATTCTGTACTATTATCAGACACCAAACAATTCCTTGTTGAAAAGGTATCGCAAGAACAAAGCTTGAAAACTCGCCATCAAAGCTGTCTGAAGTCCAAGGTGCTGTCTTTTACCGTCACTAGAAGCCTTGGAAGCAAATGCGCACAAGGCTGAGGCCAGTCCTGTGAAAGTAGCGTTGTGAAATCTAACCCTGCACCTCTGCCCCCGTCCCAGCGGCAGACTCACATATGTGCACTGCAGTGGAGATTCGGGAATTGCTGAGGTTTTCCATGCCGCTTCCATGAAAACCAACACTTCTAGGTTTCACTGCTGGCTCGTGATGTGAAGCTAAACTTAGAAATAAAGCTGGGCTCTATATCAAGCTACATCACCTCACTAGCTGTGGGCAGGAATGTGAACATACAGACAATTCCAATCCTAAACTATTGGTTTTAATGAGCAAAGGGCAATCAAACCCAACTCTCCGGATAATTTAACTACAACAACAGCGTAATTGCTTTGGAATGCTGCTGGTATTAAATTTGGCTTTTGCTGAAACTGAGGTTTTGACACTGTAACCACGGGGGGTGCTATTTACACCATCATCTGTAGGAAACGGTCCTGAGTTGTGCTCAGGTGGTTGTGAGTTTTATTAAGTCTACCAAGAGCTATACCAGAAAGAGTTGGAAATTATCCATTTTATCTCTGATACTTCTTATGTAATAGACTTGCTCCATGCTGGTCAACTGTCATTCACAGTGACAAAGTTTTGCTTCTTATCGAAATTTACACTGAATAAAGAATGGTTGAGGTTTCAAAGAGCTTCCTTCTTTCCACAAAGAATCCTAAATTGCAGATGATACAGGTTCTAAAATTTGAACAGAACTAAGATTTTATAGGTACTTCAATAAATCTGAAATTCTCCAAAGCCGAGGAATCTGCCCAAGGAAGAGGTGTTTGACCTAGTGGAGCTCCAAACTGTCAGCCTCAAAACTTAAATGACTGTTTCGTTAATGTCATTTGGAAATCACGACACAGCCATAAGCATGATCACGAATAACAGAGGTTGCCAAGTGACACTGCTTTCCTTTGTAAACTAAAGAAATATTAAAGTTCCTCATTATTTTTAGCAAAAACCCCTAGTTACTGGCTTGTACAGGCACTTCATTCTGATTATCCAAAAAGCATGTAAGGCAGGGCAAAAATGACTAATCTATACAAAGGGCTGATGGGTAGCCCTACATCAATACAATCCTTGCTTACTATGGAAGCACTCTCAACACAAATCAGAAGGCTCCCTAAGGCTCACTTTCTTCCAGCAACTGGCAATCATTATTTTCCAGAACAACACAGATTTGACTTTGGTTTGATTCATTAATTTAGTGAAGGTTTTAAAACCCTTGCTCTTTGCGAATATAAAAGTGCACTCTCACCATCTCAATGTGGCATCCTGACTCAGAATCAATGAATTCTTCGGGAAGCCATTACATATGTCATATTGCACTAACAATTAAAGACACATAACTCATGCCTGCTGTGATGTAAAACCATCCAAAATGCCATGAGACCACAGAAACGTAAAAAAGAGATAAGGAGCAAAAAGATCACAATATAAGTTTTACCTACCATATCTACCTACAATTTCTGTTGCAAGAACTCAACTCTGCTGTTATAGTCGGAAAGCAGCCGCAGATAATACATAAGGAAAGGGGTATAGCTGTGCCCCCCCACCAAAACTACAGAAACAGGTGATGGCCAGATTTTGGCCAATAAGGCTAATTTGTTGACTCCTGATCTAGTGGAAAGTCAGCAAAACCACATATTCCACTGTAAATCAGGAATAAGAATACAGGGACCCTGGTGGTCCAGTGGTTAAGACCCCATTCTTCCACTGCAGCAGCTATGGATTTGGTCCCTGGTCAGGGAAGATCCTACATGTCATGGGGTGTAACCAAAAAATTTTAAAAAAATTCTTTTTAAAGAATTTGTAATAAGAATACAAAGGGACTGCATATAGAAACCAAATCAGGGGTGGGGTGATGGGGGAGGGATGGAGTGGGAGTTTGGGATTAGTAGATGTAAACTATTATATACAGAATGGATAAACAACAAGGTCCTGTTGTATAGCACGGGAACTATATTCAATATCCTGTGATAAATCATAATGGAAAAGAATATAAAAGGAATGTATACATATATGTATATATATACTGAATCACTTTGCTATACAGTAGAAATTAACACACCATTGTCAATCAACTATTCTTCAATAAAATAAATGAAAAAAGAAAAACAAATCAGCTCAGAGTAACAACCTTACAAACAGAAAACACCTTTCTAATGCAAGGAATCAGGTAAGGAAAATAGCTAAAAAGAGGCCTGCCCAAGTATAAATAGGTATTTGTTATTCTTACAAAACACTGTAATACTATTTTGATCACCCAGAAGAGGACAAGACTACTTTCACAACATTCTGTGTCTTAATCTTCCTTTAAATGCTTTTGTAGTAAAGAAGACACAGAAATTTTCTGAATGGAAAGATAAAAGGAGAAAAGAGACAATACTTTGAAAGGCAAGGGAAGAAGAAAATTAGCATAAGGAATAAAGGACCTGCAGAGACTGCATGGCTGAGGGGCTTACACTGGAGGGTCTTGTTAGCTTTAAATTCACCATTCCCTAAACATTCCCCACATCATCCTATTTTCGGCTTCTTTTTATTCAAATTACTACATTTTTGGGGTTTTTCTTTTTATACCATATTGTGGTTTCTTCAGTCCTCAAATTATGCAAGGTTCTGTATTAAGACTCTCTGGGAAGGCTACTATGCATATTTATGACAAAAATATTACAAACAAGATCCACAAAAAGTGCCATGGATGCCACATCTCAGATCCTGGTGGGTTCCCCCCTTTGAATGCCAACAGGACAATGAAATGAGCCATTCAGAGAGCATGGCTTTCAAAAGATGCCATCTGCTTTCCAAAGGCAATACAGCAGTAGAAATAGTTCTCTCCGTCTCTAGCACCAGCAATCCAAAACATTAGATCATAGTGCATTGGATTTCCAATGGTCACGGTATCAACATTTTTGTGGTCTTTCTTGGTTTCTATAAGTTTTATCTCATCTGGAATTATTCATTCTTCTCACAATAAGTCCAAATCAACTTTAAATGCCATCAAAAAAAAAGACCCTACAGAAATCCCGCATTCACAAAAAACTTTGACTTCTGAATTGAATTTCTCTTTAGCAATACCCAAGCTACTCTTTTCTTCATTAGCAATACCAACAATGAACCTCAGGGTATTAACATATCCTACTTATATCCTACTTAATATGATAATCTTTGGGCCAGTCGCTTAGTAGTCAGGGCTTCAGAACTCATTTGTATCAATGTTGTACAGTAAATGAACTCCAAATACTAATACTAAAATGAAAATCCCTAGACATAACTCTGTAGAGGGAGCATGGGTAACCTTTAACAGCACACAATCCAGTATCATTTCTACTCCATTTGAAAATGAGTTTTATGATTTCTCCCCATACCAGATTTTCTAAATAACATTTTGCTTTTGATTTTACTGCACTAATAAAAGTGTGTGCTCCTTTGGCAATAACAAGGGATCACTAAAGGAATGTGACAAAATAATCAGATTTTAAAATACGGAGTTTTAAAATTGCTATGGAAAGTACTCCATAAACCTGACACATGAAGACCAGGAAAAAAGAGAGAGAATGAATGAGGATAATGTTATGAATCCAGAAAGATGTTGAGGCAGATCACAGTGGTGGCATCACAGCATCATCTCTGTACAAGAATGATCTACAGTCTAACTTTGGTGTTGGAGTTGTCAAGGTCTTATGCTCATCTATATGTGAGCAGATCAGAACCGGGTCAACTGCCTAACTGGTTTTCTTACAAGATTACATCCCACACGCCACTAATGAAGTGCTCCCTAAAAATCTAAAAAAATACAACAAACTAGTGAATGTAACAAAAACGAAGCAGACTCACAGATCTAGAGAACAAACTAGTGGTTACCAGTGGGGAGGGGGGAGGGACAATACAGGGGTAGGGGAGTAAGAGGTACAAACTATTAGGTAGAAAATAAGCTACAAGGATATATTATACCACATGGAGAATATAGCCAATATTTTATAATAACTATAAATGGAGTATAACCTTTAAAAGTTATGAGTCATGGGACTTCCCTGGTGGTCCAGTGGTTAAGAATCTGCCTTCCAATGCAGAGGACGGGGGTTCGATCCCTGGTCTGGGAACTAAGATCCCACATGCCACGGGGCAACTAAGCCCACGCACCACAACTACAGAGAAGCCCGAGCACCGCAACGAAACATCCCATATGCCGCAACTAAGACCTTGACACAGCCAAAAATAAAAAATAAGTAAATATTAAAAAAAAAATTTTTAATATAAAAGTTATGAGTCACTATATTGTACATCTGTAACATATAATATTATATAGCAACTATACTTCAACAAAAATAATTAATTAAAAAAAAATAAAGACCTAACAGTGCACAATCACACTGATATGGTGGTTACAGAAATGCTATCAGTATAGTACGCAGAACTCTATTGCCCAAACTTTGTTTCTTGGTAATTCTCTTCAAAGCCAAGAAAATCTGCTTCTATTTCCATTTCCTTCCTCTTGGATTATATCCCTATCTATCCCAATCTCGCACTAGCACTTCATCAATTCGTATTTCTTTCTTAGAAAAAAAAATCTGCTCAAACTCACCTCCTTCAGGAAACACAGTGGAGCTGACATGGGAATTAGACACTAGATAATCCCCTTAAGTAGCAAGCCCTTTATGAATAGCTATTTGTTGTCAGACAAACTTCTCTGGTGGGTCCTCTTGATGCAGCTGTCTTCAGAACTGGTCCATATCCAGTTCTAAGGGCCAGGAAGAATTTTTATGGGGGTCCTGTGAGGAATCGATATCTTACTTGTGTTTACTACAAAGTTGGTTAGCCTCACTCTGTTCCAGTGAGTTCTTGAAAACAACCCATGAGCACTAATGGTCTTTCTTGGGTTCACAGGAGTGAAATATCCCTGGAGCTTTGCCACCTGCCTGCTTAACAACTGGCATCACAGCTCTGGAACAATGAGAAACTCCAATTTCTACTGAGCAAAATTTGGGGAGCAAAAGAAAAGGGCTTCCCACGACTGTCTTCTGCCACATGCCTAAAAGAAATATGCAGGATGCCTTTATCAGCTGAACATAACTGGTAGCAGAAAAAGGTCATTTTAAAAAGTAAAGTCTAGGCACTTCCCTGGCAGTCCAGTGGTTAGGACTGCGCGCTTCCACTGCAGGGGGTGCAGGTTCAATCCCAGTCGGGGAACTAAGATCCACGTGCCACGCAGAGCAGGCAAAAAAAAAAAAGAAAAATACAAAAAAAAGAGTAAATAAAGTCTATTTAACACCGGCACCTGATTTTCATAGTGAAAAAAAAAAGGGGGGGTGTTGAATGGAATTTTATACTGGAAAACTAAAATGTTGGACATATTGAAACTAAAATATATGGGGAAAAGCTCTTTCACCTTATTATTATTTTTTTTTCTTTCACCTTATTTTAACAAAAAAGTCTCAGTTGCATCTACTGGCAAAGTCTCAGAATGAACAGAGTGTGACTGAGTGTTCATTTTTTGGATTATTTTTCCATCATGTTTCATCTTTGACTTCTTGTTTGGTTTTTACAGATCACATGAAGGACCATTTCTATAGAAATATTCAAAGGCTTTACCAATTTCCCCAAGGGCCTCTCTTAATCCTATTTTTACCATGTGCATTAGAAGCACTAAGAGAGTCATTATCTTTGATTTGTTTCTTCAACAGGTGACTCCTCTAATTCTGCTAGACCTTTACTTGTCATTGACTATTTGTGAATCCCAGACCTTCTTTGACATCACTTTCATTGACTTCGTGAAATCCTGCATCTTTTGCAAAATGCACATTTTCAATGTCGAATTAAACTGATGGAGGCACGGTCCTTGGTATTAAGGATAGTATGATAATAAGCAAGGAGAGAGTTTTAAAGTGGCTCATTCATTAGTGAGTATTTTTACAGCTTCTACTTCCCAACTAAACCCTTCTAATTGCAGGAACTCAGATCATGAAGATCACTCTCCCCCACCAGCCACCCAGCCACCACCCTATTGAGGCTTTCATTAACCCACTAGTATGGCCCCATGAAACCACTAGAGCTGGCTGTCCGAAACAATGGTCACAGAATTAACACCTTAAAGCACATGGCATATCCAAACATCATAAAAGTTAACTCGGCCAACATCTTCCAGGAAGTAGGTAAAATCCAGTTTAAAAAAAGCAATAAAAGCCCAAGCTAACTCACTCTACCTGACTGATGCCATATGTTTCCATGATGGGTTTTAAATGTCACAGAAAGAATGCTCTGAAATGTAGGTGTTGGAGCAGACTAGCATCTAGCATACAGAAGAGTAAAGGATTAAAATGAACTAATACTGTACTTCCTAAAACATACAGACTTCCACTCAGTCAACTGGCAGCCAAGTGATATCAGCAAGTTTAAATTTGGATCTCATAACCTAAAAACCAGTTAAGATACAAAGAGCGCTGAAATAAGTACAAGTAGTAATAGGGCCAATAATGTGAACAGGTCATGTCAGGTGACATGGATTCCAAAACAAAAATGACCGAATCAAGGTGTATAAACACAGGGTTAAATT
The DNA here is from genome assembly GCF_003676395.1 of Aethalodelphis obliquidens. Classification (NCBI taxonomy): domain Eukaryota; kingdom Metazoa; phylum Chordata; class Mammalia; order Artiodactyla; family Delphinidae; genus Aethalodelphis; species Aethalodelphis obliquidens. The sequence continues at coordinate 11,699,144 of NW_020837946.1, read as the reverse complement.
ACTTACAGTTAGTAAGCTTAAATCAATGCTCCTACCCCAGCAGGAAGGGCCTTTGCCATTCTTTACGAAGAACTGGGATCTGGCTTTAAAGAAACCAGCTTAGGTGTGTCTTGCAAGGAATGTGTCAACGATCACCAGGTAGGCGGCCAAGCATCCAGACAGGCCTGGAACTAGGACCAAACTGTAGTCATAACATTCAAAGGGCCCAGTTTGGCCAATGGGCATCCCAGGGGCCTGAGCAGTAGGCTGCTGTGGCAAGACTAAAGAGGAAATCTCCTGAATGCACCCCTGGGTGATGCTGGGAACACTTCTAGGAAAATCTAGGTCACAGGTGGCTTTAGTTCATTTCTAAGAGGTCCCAGCTGATTGGCTCAATCAAAAGAAGAACTCCAAACAGCAGAGCTCCATGTCTCTCCAATAGGAAACTTGGTAGGCATGTTGGGTGGTCCTGGCATATATGCTAACCTTCTTCATGGGCTTCCCATCACACTTAGAATGAATCCAAATGACTCATCACAGTCTATCAAGCCCTCCAGGATCTGGCCCTAGCCTCCTATTCCAGTCGCCTCCCCAGCCCCTCTCTCTGCTGCTACGGATGTGTGGGAACATGCTGGAATTGTTCCCAGTGTAGGACTCCATCTGCTGCTGCCTTTCCTGAGAACAGTCTTCACCAGCACACACGTGCCATAACTTTCTCCTTCACCTCATTCAGGTGTTTGCTCAAACACTGCCTACTTTTCTGACTACCCCTGTCAAAATCAGCCCACTCTACCTTTCATCTCTATCACTTTACACTACTTGATATTCTCTGTAATGCTTACTCCCTGAAATTATATTACTTTTGTTTGCTTGCTTATCATTTGTCTCTTCCACTGCAATAACATATACTCCATGAGGACAAAAACCTATTACTCTGCCTGAGTCACTAGAGAATCTCCATTTTCCAAAAACATGTCTGGGCACAGAGTAGGGACTCAACAAGTAATTGGACATATACTTGTTGCATTGATATAAATACATTTTATGAAATAATAATGAAAATAAGCAAATAATCAACCAGAGGGCAGACAGCAGAAGCAAGAAGAACTAAAATTTTGCAGCCTGTGGAATGAAAACCACATTCACAGAAAGACAGACAAAATGAAAAGGCAGAGGACTATGGACCAGATGAAGGAACAAGATAAAACCCCAGAAAAACAACTCAATGAAGTGGAGATAGGCAAGCTTCCAGAAAAAGAATTCAGAATAATGATAGTGAAGATGATCCAGGACCTCGGAAAAAGGATGGAGGCAAAGATCGAGAAGATGCAAGAAACGTTTAACAAAGACCCAGAAGAATTAAAGAACTAACACCTAGAAGAATTAAAGAACAAACAAACAGAGATGAACAATACAATAACTGAAATGAAAAATGCACTAGAAGGAATCAATAGCAGAGTAACTGAGGCAGAAGAACAGATAAGTGACCTGGAAGACAGAATGGTGGAATTCACTGCAGCAGAACAGAATAAAGAAAAATGAATGAAAAGAAATGAAGACAGCCTAAAAGACCTCTGGGACAACATTAAACGCAACAACATTCGCATTATAGGGGTCCCAGAAGGAGGAGAGAGAGAGAAAGGACCCAAGAAAATATGTGAAGAGATCATAGATGAAAACTTCCCTAACACGGGAAAGGAAATAGCCACCCAAGTCCAGGAAGCACAGAGAGTCCCAGGCAGGATAAACCCAAAGAGAAACACACCAAGACAAATAGTAATGAAACTGACAAAAATTAAAGACAAAGAAGAATTATTGAAACCAACAAGGAAAAAAAGACAAATAACATACAAGGGAACTCCCATAAGGTTAACAGCTGATTTCTCAGCAGAAACTCTACAAGCCACAGGGAGTGGCACAATATATTTAAATTGATGAAAGGAAAGAACCTACAACCAAGATTACTCTACCTAGCAAGGATCTCATTCACATTCAATGGAATAATCAAAAGCTTTACAGACAAGCAAAAGCTAAGAGAATTCAGCACCACCAAACCAGCTCTACAAGAAATACTAAAGGAACTTCTCTAGGTGAGAAACACAAGAGAAGAAAAGGACCTACAGAAACAAACCCATAACAATTAAGAAAATGGTAATAGGAACATACATATTGATAAGTACCTTAAATGTGAATGGATTAAATGTTCCAACCAAAAGACACAGGCTCGCTGAATGGATACAAAAACAAGACCCATCTATATGCTGTCTACAAGAGACCCACTTCAGACCTAGGGACACATACAGACTGAAAGTGAGGGGATGGAAAAGGATAATCCATGCAAATGGAAATCAAAAGAAAGCTGAAATAGCCATACTCATAAAGATAAAATCGACTTTAAAATAAAGAATGTTATAAGAGACAAGAAGGACACTACATAATGATCAAGGGATCAATCCAAGAGAAGATATAACAATTATAAACATATATGCATCCAGCATAGGAGCATAATACATAAGGCAAATACATAAGGCAAATGCTAACAGCTATAAAAGAGGAAATCGACAGTAACACAATAATAGTGGGGGACTTTAACAACTCGCTTACACCAATGGACAGATCATCCAGACAGAAAATTAATAAGGAAACACAAGCTTTAAATGACACAGTAGACCAGATAGTTTTAATTGATATTTATAGGACATTCCATCTGAAAACAGCAGATTACACTTTCTTCTCAAGTGCACACAGAACATTCTCCAGGATAGATCACATCTTGGGTCACACATTAAGCCTTGGTACATTTAAGAAAACTGAAATCATATCAAGTATCTTTTCCGACCACAAAGCTATGAGATTAGAAATAAATTACAGGGAAAAAAACATAAAAAACACAAACACATGGAGGTTAAACAATACGTTACTAAATAACCAAGAGATCACTGAAGAAATCAAAGAGGAAATCAAAAAATACCTAGAGACAAATGACAACAAAAAACCTGATGATCCAAAACCTACGGGATGCAGCAAAAGCAGTTCTAAGAGGGAAGTTTATAGCAATAAAATCCTACGTCAAGGAACAAGAAAAATCTCACATAAAAACTCTAACCTTACATCTAAAGGAACCAGAGAAAGAAGAACAAACAAAACCTGAAGTTAGTAGAAGGAAAGAAATGAAAAAGATCAGAGCAGAAATAAATGAAATAATAATATAATGTTTATCGTATTAATAAACATAATATAAATAAATTAAATAAATATAAGACTGGACACTATAAAACTCTTAGAGGAAAACACAGGAAGAACACTCTTTGACATAAATCACAGCAAGATCTTTTTTGACCCTTCCCCTAGAGTAATGGAAATAAAAATTTCCATTATATTAATAAAAATAAAAAATTCCAATAAAAATTGTTTATTTTTGTAAACAAATGGGACCTAATGAAACTTCAAAGCTTTTGCACAGCAAAGGAAACTACAAACAGGACGAAAAGACAACCCTCAGAATGGGAGAAAATATTTGCAAACGAATCAAGGGACAAAGGATTAATCTGCAAAATATACAAACAGCTCATGCAGCTCAATATTAAAAAAACAAACAACCCAATCGAAAAACTGGGCAGAAGACCTAAATAGACATTTCTCCAAAGAAGACATACAGATGGCCAAGAGGCACTTGAAAAGCTTCTCTACATCACTAATTATTAGAGAAATGCAAATCAAAACTACAATGAGGCATCACCTCACACCGGTTAGAATGGGCATCATCAGAAAATATACAAACAACAAATGCTGAAGGGGGTGTGGAGAAAAGGGAACCCTCTTGCACTGTTGGTGGGAATGTAAATTGATACAGCCACTATGGAGAACAGTATGGAGGTTCCTTAAAAAACTAAAAATAGAATTACCATATGTCCCAGCAATCCCACTACTGGGCATACACCCAGAGAAAACCATAATTCAAAAAGACACATGGACCCCAATGTTCATTGTAGCACTGTTTACAATAGCCAGGTCATGGAAGCAACCTAAATGCCCATCAACAGACAAATGGATAAAGAAGATGTGGTACTTATATACAATGGAGTATTAGCCACAAAATGGAACAAAATTGGGTCATTTGTAGAGACGTGGATGGACCTAGACACTGTCATACAGTGTGAAGTAAGTCAGAAAGAGAAAAACAAATATTCTATACTAACGCATATATGTGGGATCTAGAAAAATGGTACAGATGAGCCCATTTGCAAGGCAGAGAACAGACGTATGGACACCAAGGGGGCAAAGCCAGGGGAAGTGGTGGTGGTGGTGGGATGAATTGGGAGATTGGGATTGACATATATACACTAATATGTATAAAATAGATAACTAATAAGAACCTGCTGTATAAATAAATAAATTAAATTAAATTTTAAAAAAGACTGAAGGAAAAAAAGCAAATAATCATTGATAAGATGAAAACAAAGCCAACCACAGCCAAAGGGCTAATCAAAGGCAGAAGTGTTTGTGTACTACATAATATGCCAAGAGTTGACTGGCAAAACTGTCTTGAGCACTCTTCTGTATTTGCTGGCCTTAAAATCCATCGGAAACTAGACCGTGGCTATGACCAATTTGTTTTTATATTTATTTTTAATTTTTTTTTTATTCAAGTATTGTTGATTTACAATCTTGTACCAATCTCTGCTGTGCAGCAAAGTGACTCAGTTACACACATATAGACAATTCTTTTTTTTACATTCTTTTCCATTATGGTTTATCACAGGATATTGAATACAGTTCCCTGCGCTATACAGTAGGGCCTTGTTATTTGGCTATTACCATTTTGGATGCCCTCAGAAGTTCACTAAGATCTTGGTTCTTCTTGAAAGTCATCAGAGCTGACGGAGGCAGGATAGCTGGTACCTTCTGTGACCCATTCTGCAACAGCGCTGTAATAGTTGTTTGCATAACAGGACCACTCATATTCTACGTATTTTATGAAACTCTATTCTATATATTTCAATACTGTTTATGCAACTGAAGAGACGATCAGAACCTAGAAACTGGTACTAGAGTTCTCCTAGTCCAAGGCTGCCAAATTGCTCTATGACCGCAAGAATGCTCTTAAAGCATTGAAGATGTGCCGAAGATTGCAGTAAACTGTACAGAGTCAGAAAAGAGTTATGAACAGACAATGAAACGGAAGACAACTAAGGACACCAGCCCTTGCCCAGCCAAGGATGGACACTGGCAATGCAGAACATGGACATTAACATCAGGCCAGTTCAGGGCTTCCCTGGTGGTGCAGTGGTTGAGAGTCCTCCTGCCAATGCAGCGGACAGGGGTTCGTGCCCCGGTCCGGGAAGATCCCACATGCCGCGGAGCGGCTGGGCCTGTGAGCCATGGCCGCTGAGCCTGCGCGTCCACAGCCTGTGCTCCGCAACGGGAGTGCCCACAGCAGTGAGAGGCCCGCGTACCGAAGAAGAAAAAAAAAAAAAAAAAAAGAAAAGAAGAATGTCCAGGCTGTCTTCAGGAAGTTCAAACATTAGACCAAAGTACTGCAGGCCTCCAGCACCCCATGGAACCACAGAGCCACTTCTGGGCCTGGCCATCCAGCTAACCAGTCAATGCACGGAAGACCTAGACACGCAGGATGTGTCATTTCAGGCTTCCTAAGAGTTTCACAGGAGGCTAGAGACCTTCCATTTGAAAAGCAACAACTTATCAACCCATCATCATAACATCAAAGTACTTTAATAAAGTGATCCTTTTATTGGAAAAGGGGGAGATAATAGGGAGGGATTCCTAGTTGTTCTCTCTAAAAAACTTTGCATCTATGACTCTGGGCAAACAGGTGCATACAACAAGTCATAAGCCAATGCAATAGTCTTCCAACTTTTCTGAATGAACTCCGGGTTCCACTGATAACAAGCATACATTTATCTTAGTTAAGACATATCGTCCACTGATTGCCTTCCTATTGCGTAAGATACACCCTTTCAAGTTGTGTAAAATAGAGCATCACAGTTTTCACTGCTCTTCTATATGAGAAGCATAGGCACTAGGAAACATACTCCTCTCCCAGAAAGGAAACAGGAGGTTGAAAAAAGGGCACTAATAAAATCCCAGTAGTCATAAATGCATTTTTAAAACTTTATGGTAACGGTTGACTAAATCATAGATACAGGCAGTTAATTACCAGTGTTCATAAATTATTTTCAAGCAGGGCTAATAATCAAACACTCGACATATAAAAGAGGAAACTTCATTTAACGAGCAATCTTTTAAATCCTTTAATTATTCTCATAAATTACAATTTTTTCCCAACATATCTTTGAAACTTTGAATGCTTCCTGCCCCACAGCATTTTTCAAAACAACCCTCAAAAATAATAAAATAAAACTAAATCTGAGTGTGGTCCACTTAGCTTCTTTGATAAATTCATGATCATATACTTTGCCCACCAACTCCTCTACTCTGCTTGGTTTTTTCCTAAGAGTACTTACCACCATTTGAAATAACTTTATCTGTTTATTGTCTGTTTGTCCCACTAGAATATAAACTCCATGAGGCCAGAAACTGAATCTTATTCCCCAGCCATATTCCCAGAACCCAAAACAGTGCCTGGCATTAAAAATATGTGAGGAACAAATGAACGAACAATTAAATCTGTAACACACCCCCACACGGAGCCCACATATAAAGGTGAATATGTAACATATGCGTAATATATTTTAATATGTATGCAAATTAAAATAGACAAAGCATTATACACACGCACATCAGTATGGAGTACAGCACGGGGAAAAGCATCAAGCTGGAGATGATACATTGGAGTTCTTGGTGATGCTACCACAAAACAGCTGTGTCATCCTGAGCAAGTTACTCAACTTCTCTGGGCCCGAGTTTATCTATAAAATGAACATTTTCAGCTTTATCATCTTTAAGGACACTTAACAGCCCTAATATTTTTCTTAATAAATTCTAGAGACTCATACAACAGTTTACATAATCCACTCTACATAGAAAACAAAATAGCAAAATAACTAAAATTCTAACTCCTGACCTCTGGTTAGTTATCAATCATTAACTATGGCCAATGACTAGCTCCCAAAGTGTCATACAATTTTACATCTCCTCCAACTTACCCCTTTGTTCTCATTTTTTCTCTATTTCCTTTCTCCTTGACCAATGGAGCCACAGGCTCTGAATTTTGGACTACAAATGCGCCTAATGAGCCCCTGAAATTATCGTTCTGGATAGCTAACTAATGCTTTGCACTTGAGCATTGGAAAGGGCACCCTGCAGGAAACTCCTCTACAGCTATGTGTACCCTATCGCCATTATCCTTCCACAAAACCCGTGACCTTGACAAACGCAAGTCGGGACCAAGAATGAGCTCACACCTGAATACTCACTCTCCCCTGTGGCAGGGGTTGGGGGGAAGGGGGTACTTTCAAAGTCACAACACAGTCAACACCACCAAAGCCATTTTATCCCATGAAGAGTAAAGTAGCACTCTTTCAGCTATTGGAGCTTTCACTCTCCAAGCTTCCTTTCTTTAGCACTGGTAAATTGTACCATTGAGATTCTAGGACCAACCTTAAAGAGCTCATCTAGTTCCTTCACTAAGTGGGTGAGTCATTCTTTCCTTTCCCTATCACTTCAAGATGGTCACCCTTCTGCCCAGCACAGCAAGGAACACCAGGTCTCTGGCAAAGGGTGCTGAGACTCCAGAGTAGAGATATTTATCAACAAGAATTTTATGGAAGAAAACATTCATCACCACCCAGTAATACTTTTATTTTCCATATTTAGTACATAATTAAATCCACAGGAACTATAAAATGCATGTACATACTTCCTTTTAAAATTTAATAAATACATTTCAGTCTTTAATCCTGATTTATACTTTCAGCTTATAAAATAATTTAGCCCACGTGTAGAACTTTATTTTTTCTATGCCCAGCTAATAAATGCAACCCAGTTTCCTAGAATTTCACTGTACAACATACTCAAGCTTCATGAAACAAATATCTGAACTAGAGAGTCAGAGTCAATGCATCTTTTCAGGCACTCAATCACAATATACCCGGTCCAGCCAAGATGTCTAAGAAGCTCACTGAATTTGAAAAATATTTTTAATAAGGAAAGAACATATACCAAAAGCACCCTTGTGTTCTAAGGGCAAAAGGGGAGTGGTGGGATTGAAACTCAAACCACTGCAAACCTTAGGCTCGAAAGGCAATTGATAGTTTACACCTGCACTTTTACTTGATCCAAACAAAACTGTATGACAGATTGGGGAAATTATCACTGCATCCAATTTTATGGACCAGAAAATTAGGTCAAAGAATGCTGGATCCCAGGAAGTGGCCGAATCAGGAATACAATTTACATCTCCTCTTTTCCTGTCCATGCTGGTTCTGTCATATCATTCAACCTTTCCTGTATGATAGGCAACCTAGCCTTGCATTACAATATATACAGAAGCAATCCTATAGGCATAAACACAGTAGATGAGCCAATGGGATGAGTGAACCATAGTACACGGCTATTAACAGAGTAAATACCATTGAGTGGTAGGAAATAAAAGAGTCTTATCAAGACAGGAAAAATGATGCTGGTAAATTCTCTCTGGACCCCTGAACGCCCCCACCCCGTCCCCCCCCCCTTTTTAATCCTCTTATAGAAGCTGATTACAGGAAAAGAAATCAGGAAAGCAGAACTGAAACCAAAAGCTTATCAGACTGATAAGGATACTTATACAGGATGCAGTAAATTACCATTGCTTCCTGTTTTAAGTATTCTTATCTGTAGGACACTAAATTTTTTTTCACCACAGAACCTCACATTTAGGACACGTCCCAAAATAGAATCTTCTGATCTTCAGCTGTCAGCTGAAGTTGTTTCATAAATAGCCCAGCATATGTACTCTGGAGGCTTGCTAACACTCTAAATGCAAATATAGTCCAGTCACACCAATTCCTCTTAGGCTTTGGTGGCAATCGAGAACGTGCAAAATCCAGCAGCCCCAGGAATTCTATGGAGGATCCCGTGAATGTCCCTAGTCAATGACCTATAGCACTCTATCTGGATATTTCTGGAAATTTTGAAACAAAAGCCATTAGCAGATATAGATCCCTATTTTTAATATATAGTTCACAAAAGAACATAAGATTTATTTCAGGTCAGTTAATTTTTAAACAGTCTTAAAAATAGCTCTTGTTCAGAGAGTCATTTTGGTGAAAAGGATGTGTTTCAAGAAACCCCTAGGTCTTTTAAACAACTCTTCCAGGGGCTTTCATAGTCAACAGGTACAGACAACAAAACTGATTATACGGGAATGTGTTTGAAAAATTACTCATGTGACCCAAGGATAAAATACATGGAGACATGCACACAGGTATAAAAGACACCTAGCTATAATCTTTACGATCTAGTATGTCAGGAATTCTATTGCCAGAATCACACAACAAGCTGAGACCATTTCAGAGAAAGAGAGAAAAAAAATCAACGTCTGTGTTTTTAAAGAAAAAAAAAAAAGACTGTGGAATGGGACTATGGCACAGAACATAAACGATAAACGGCCTGGGATTTTATGGTATTTGAACCAAACATCTGTGCCTTTATGGCCCTCTTATCACTCCCTCCTCTAGTTACCTGCCCCAGAGCACATCCACCCCAGCTGGGTAAGAAGGGGTTTTACCCTGGTCAATGGAAGTCACCCTAGGAGAGTAGCCTTAAGGTTGACTTCACCTTGAATTATAGTAAATGCTCAAAAATTTTTGTTAAGTGTCGAGAGATTCTATAAATAGGCTCTTCGTGCCCCTTTTAGCCAATTGCTAAGTAGCTGCCTTTTTTCACACCAGGGTGATAAGCACAGATTCTCACAGAGTGGCCCCTTTATGAGCCAGGAACAATTCTGCAGTCCAGGAAGGAAAGCCCTGTCCCCAGACTACAAGTCCAGACAGCGATGAACCTTGTGGCTGCCTTGTGTGAACCACCCAGAACCCAGATCAGACGGGAATGCCTGGCCAGTTCCAGATTCCTACTGGACGTCCAGAATCGATGATGACCAAGCTCACATGAAGTGGATTAACTTGATCCCCTGAGACCTGGGAAACAATCACTGTAAGAGAAAAATGGATTTTGTAAATATCTATAGTGAGGCAATATTATAAAATATTTTTTAAAAGACTACTAATAGAAGGATTCATGTGACTGTTTAAAAAAATCCAACCAGCTAGGTCCTTGAAGCAAGAGAGCTTAAGAAGGTGATCACAGTGGCTCCAACGTGATACAAAAATCTAAAACGTTCTGCTGCCACTGAACAAATAAACACTGACACAAGCAGATTAAAATGGGGGAGAACTGAAGAAATCAGAAAGCAAATCTCCAGCTGTACCCTGGGTTGGTCTGAAACACTCTACTCCAGAATGCTGGCCAATTCTGGGCAGGAAAAAGATGCAGAATATTTTACAGGTTTTGGAAAGAACCACAAAACTGACTGAAGGTTTGAGAAGTCAGAATGCCAACTAAAACTTAATAATGGTGAATATGAAGGGAAAACTGAGAGATGACTTCACAAAGGTCTTCAAACACATGTAGGAAAACATCTCATAAAAGGTCAATGGTCTGGATAAACAAACTGTGGTACATCCATACAATGGAATATTATTCCCCAATAAAAAGAAATGAAACTCTCAAGCCATAAAAAAGGACATGGATGAATCCTTTTTTTTTTTTTTTGCGGTGCGCGGGCCTCTCACTGTTGTGGCTTCTCCCTCTGCAGAGCACAGGCTCCGCACGCAGGCTCAGCGGCCATGGCTCACGGGCCCAGCCGCTCCGCGACATGTGGGATCTTCCCGGACCGGGACACGAACCCGCGCCCCCTGCATCGGCAGGCGGACTCCCAACCACCGCGCCACCAGGGAAGCCCGACGTGGATGAATCTTAAGAGCACACTGCTACGCATAAGAAGCCAGTCTGGTAAATGTACGCACTGTGTGATTCCAATTATATAACATTCTGGAGAAGTCAAAACTACAGAGATGCTAAACAGATCAGTGGTTTATCCCCAGAGGCTGAGGAGAGGGGAGGAGGTTTAAACAGGGAAGCGCAGGTAATTTTTAGGATAGTGAAACTGTTCTGCATGATACTGTAATGGTAAACACAAGACATTAAGCATTTGTCAAAACTTAGAACTTGATAGCAAAAAGAGTAAGCCTTAAGTGTATGCAAATTTTTTTTTTTTAAAACTTGAGAGATCAGTGATTACGGGTGGAATGTAGAATGTGACCGAAGCACCTAGATGTATTACAGATGCATGAAGCAACCTCACTGAAGCATGTGGAGATTATCAGGTGCTGACCTAAGTAACTGGAAACAGGCACATCTACAAAACTAAAGGCAAAAGAAACTGCACTCTAGTTGATAAAGTCATTTCCTATAGGGCATGGGTTGACAATTCTGACACTTCTATGTACATATATGTAGTGGAACTGAACAAATAAATAAATGGATGAAGGATGGTGACAGCCAGGTTTCTCACTTTTGGGGTGGGAGGTGCAGATAAGCAAGGGAAGGAGGCTAGAATAATCCATACAGAAATTTATTAGAGTTTATACATTAGTATGAACTCATGCTTAGCTTAGTACAGTTACAGATGGTTACATGCAGAAATTTTTATAGATATGTGTATATATTTATGGGTTAGTATACACACACACATTTCCTTACTCTGACAGCTGAGAGGGCAAAAAAGAAATAACATCCCAGTAGGAACAAACACATGTAGTGCCAAGATCTTGGTTTCTAATACAATTCTCCAATAAAAGGAATAAGGGCTCCTTGGAGAAACCGATGATTCTAGGACTGGGGCAGGAAACAAATAAGATGATCATGGAGTATCTTATAGTAACAGAAAGTAAGGAAATGCTTAAAAAAAATACTATTGAGTTAATAATGAGCAATAAAACAAGTTTAGTTAATTATAAAAATATTCATGTATTCTGCTCTCTAAATGGTTTTCAAACAACTTTAAGTTTCCTGGCCACTTTAAAGAACCCCAAATTGTAAACTGCATTTGATATAATTATTGATTTTTTTATAGAAAAGTTGGATGATGCAAAATTTCTTCCAGAGGCAACTGGCTCTACAATTAAATTTCAGCAATTAAATATTGATATATATTATATTTGAAACCCAGAAAGTCATATTCAGTTTCATGAGCATTATCCAATCACTTATGAAATATTTTATGTTTATGGCCTATTTTCTTCTACGAATTTCTGTTTAAATTCATTTCCAGTCTTATTTCCTCTTTTAGCAAACTGATTAATAACAGTACCAATGTTGTTATGATTTCTTGTTTTATCTTCTGCACGTTTAAATGTATTCATTGTTTTATCTTTAATTTGTTTTTAGAACCTTACAAAAGTTTTTTTTTACTACATAAATTTAAATCTCCTGATAAAAATATAACTCATATATTCAATTTACAAAAAAATAAAAGGACAAGGGTCATCACTACTAAAATCAGAATGAGGGAAATAGGGCTTCCCTGGTGGCGCAGTGGTTGAGAGTCCGCCTGCCAAGGCAGGGGACACGGGTTCGTGCCCCAGTCCGCGAAGATCCCACATGCCGAGGAGTGGCTGGGCCCGTGAGCCATGGCCGCTAAGCCTGCGCGTCCGGAGCCCGTACTCCGCAACGGGAGAGGCCACAACAGTGAGAGGCCCGCGTACCGTAAAAAAAAAAAAAAAAAAAAAAAGAATGAGGGAAATAATCTCAGATTTCGTCACCATAAAAGCTGGTAACCACTAGAAAAGTTACCTCAAAATGGTGGAATTTACTCTCGTGATGTATGGATGTAACAGGAACATACCTGAAGATCCTTATTAGTAAATTACACAGTAACAGCAAAATAGAAATATTTTTTAAAGAGTAGTTTCAAGATATTGGTCTTTCCTCACATTTTGTATAAGGAATAAATGTAGAGAAAAGCAAACATATTAAATAATTGTCCAACAGAATTTTCAACCAAAACTTCAGAAAAGAATTGGTATGACAAATTACCAGTTTTGCATAATAGTCTTCAAAAGAAACCTCTTAGTACGCAGTGAAAACTATCAATACTACCATCCAAAACTACGACATAGCTGTGGTTCATGACGCCAGCACACACATGTGGCCCAACACACAGTGGTGGCCACAGCTGTGGCCAGTCTTTTCCAGGGCCTCCTGGAGACATCACACACCCCGCACACCCTTCCCATGGTGTCATCTGTTCTAGATCTTGCCTTTCACCTAAGACAATCTTCTCTCAAGCAGACACACACGAATTTCAAGTCTTACTTCCCTCTTTCAAATCCTGCCCTTTGACATCAGGAAAATCTGACTTTGCTTCATTTGTGAGTCACAAGGCAACCTTAATCATGACTGAAAAACCCCAAGGAGTACAAATGACGTACTTAGATCCAGGCCAAAGGACGTGATGAGTTTTAAAGTAAAAGAACATGAACAAATCAATGTCAACCCCTCAAGTCCAGAAAAAGGGCCAGTATCCCTATTCCTTCTCTCAGTGGATGTTATTTGTCCCCCGAGAAGGCTGATCCTCTCTAGCCTCTCCCTCAACCAGTCCTCATGAAAAAGAGTTCTATGAGGGTCTGAATTTTCATGTGTTTTCTTTACAGTTGTAACTCAAAAACTTAGGGATATGCCTGACACTCAGTAGTATCTCACTAACTCCTTGTTGCATTCATTAACCACAACTACAAACATTTTGAGTCCTTGGCGATTCCCCAAAACTATCTTCAAGACCAGTTATGATTTCTTCAAACTTCCAGGTTCAGTAATTACAACAGTTTAATTATGGAATGAATGGAAACATGTAAGACAAGAAGTACCACCAAGTGTCAGACAGTGGTAACGTAGCTAAGAAAAACTCTCTGTCCTCCTGAATAGAATAGGATTCTGCTCTCCAGATAAATGAGGTGTTGGCACCTTTCCCACACTGTGGTTTAAAAACATATGGTCCCACATTCATTCATTCAGTATCTACAACAAATAGTGTCAACCAAATGCCAGACACATTGCACTAAGCATGTAAACCCAGTCAACCACCTTGGCAGAGAGAAAAATAGCCTAGCTCAATACCCGACACATACCCACTGGAAACACTTGCAAATTTTAGAAAGTAGCCTGAATGCCAATGTGACTGTGCAGGACCAAGAAAACTGAAGTCCTATTTAAAATAAAATAGAACACATTTATGTTACAGATCCTGGGGACTTGTGGAGTTTTATAATGAAAGGATGACAAATGTTTTGCTATATGTAAAATTGCTTGGATGTTAATTGTTAGCGTAATACTTAAAATTTCAAGCAATGTTTAAAAAGAATTGCTATAATAGCTGAATAGCTAGTTTAGAACATACATTCTACTCATCAAACTAGCCCAGGCTTAATCAAGAGCAGAAACAGGGGAAAAGTCTCACATCTTGGCAATTAGGGTCAATTGCTGAGACCAAGGTAACTTTTTAGCAGAGTAGTAAGAAGTACCACACTTGCAAAATGGAGTCGTTAAAATTTAATTCCTTTTCCCAGACCTTACCTATATTTTAGTAGAAGGGCTAATTAGCAACAATATACTGGAGTGGAAGAAAAAGAATGAGCATAGGGACAAATCAGAAGGCTACTCTATGAATCAAATACTTAACAACTGGCCTGTTTTTAAAAATAGAGGTAACTATGATACAATAATTATTTTTCAAATACTTTTCTCATTGCTTTTGATATCTTAAACCTCGGTGAAAATGCTATGCTCTGACCTAGATCAGTAGGCTACAATTAACATCAGAAGAACTCTATTAGCAGAATAAAAGTTGATGAACTACTGTTGGAAGCAAAGAAATAAATCTTGTCAAAACAAAGCAAAGTTTCTGTCAATCTTTAAAAGAATGGTTTGGGGGAACAGAGGAAGTTTCCAAGGATTTCAGACACAGCAATGAGGCAGCTGTAATTAATTTTCCCCAAGTTTTCATATCCGGTCATATCAGATTGCAAAGACTCCTGTAATTTTGTTTGACTATTTTAAAAAATATATTGTTAAATCTGAATATGATTTTTTAAATATTTGGCAAATGAAATGGCTTGAGGTACTCAAAATATATCCAACAGTATTGTTTTTGTTTGGAATTTTTCTAAAGCCGTCTTCTCCTTGGTTCAACAACTCTCTCCAGAACTGTTTGTTGATATACAAATTTTTAACTCGGCAAGCATTTTGTGTGCACCTCCACAGATGCTGGAGTCATGAAACAATTAGTGACACTACTCTCAAACAGTTTACAATTTTTAGTAGGAAGGAGTAGCATTAATCCAGTAATTAGAGCCAGGACAGGGGTTTCCATCATCTCTCAGGAAGGGGTAAGCTTTCTAAAAGAAAGGAAAGAGACTGGGTGCTAGGTACACTGGAACCCAGCAAATCGAATACTCTAAATGTTTTCTTTGATCATTTAAATGTATTGATTTTACATTGCAAATACAATTTTACAGATGGTGAAATCCATTCTGAACTCATCAGAGCTAAGAACTCTTTATTTATGTCCCTAAATACCTCCTGCCACTATTTTTTAAAATAATATTCCCCAAGCCAAAAAAAAGCCTGAAGTTTCTTTATCTCATGAGTAACCATAAATCATCTCAGTTGGGGTGGTGAGGAAGCCATAGAATGGGGTTCTATTCTTAGAGAAGAGACATTCATTTAAAATCCACCGAAAAGTAGCTTGTGAATTAGATCGAATTGGGTGGCATGGGGTTTTTTTTGTTTTTGTTTTTGTTTTTGTTTTCACACACACACACACACACACACACACTGTATTTTATTTTTACAAGAGATAAATAAACTGACACCAAGCATTGTAAATGGGTGACCACAACAAAAACAACAATGATTGCAATTACCAAACACAAAACACACTCATACCAGGTCATGATATTAACATTCGGTCCAGTATGTGGCATGGGTTTTTGTTGAGGACTTCATCCTGCAAAGATGCTTTCCAAGAGCCCTGGTGGCTGGGAAGCAGGCTCTGAAGGGACAAAAACATTCCTCCTGCGAGTTTCAAGCTGGAGGCTAAAAGCACCAACCATTCATTTTTCCGTCTTGAGACACATGCCTCACCTGGTTCAAAGGCCCGAGAAACAGCAAGCCCGCACACTTTCTAAAGGTCGTCCCTTGCAGGGACTTGCGAGGGACCAAGGCTCAGGCTGCAAGATACCTTTAAAGACCTAGTTTTAGGAATAGAACCCTTTTTACTGGACTATAGTTTCCATACCCTCCCCCTCTGCCGCCCCCCCCCCCCCCCCCCCCCCACGCACACGCGCGCACGCAGACACACACACACACACACACACACACACACACACACACACACACACGCAGTAAAGTTTAGGCAAAAGGGAAAGTTTTAACTATAATCCCAATGTCCAGGGCACCCTACTAGTGGAGGTAAAATATTTTCAGAAATTAAGTCATTACCCATTCTTTAAAAAGAAAATGTAATATTTATATTCCTTAATCTAACCAGAGGAATGGGATCAACTTTGAAAGAATATTATTGTTTAGCTGTGGTTTAAAGCATGCACTGGAATTGGGAAAGGGGGCAAAAACAGCAGTAAAGGGAGGAGTTGAGCGGGGTAGGTAGGAGTTGCCAAGACTGGGCTATAAATACCCTCACTCAGCCAGCCCCTCAAAACACTTTAGGGATCTCCCTCCCCTCCCTCTACCATGACATACTTTATACAGTGGCCCCATTTTGTTTTGTTCTGTAACCTCAGGAACATTTAAGACATTGGGGATTCTGGTAAAAGAAAAAGGTAAATACGGCCTGGTAGAAGATTTGGGGCAAAGAGTTAAAAGCCCTGCTTTGGTTTTGAGTGGGATGTTGCCAACCCTTTGGGTTTGCTTTCCAATAATTAGCAACCCTGCATTACCCAGATCTGGGCTTGTGCTCAGGTGGGAAAACCTCTTTCAACTCATTTGAAAGTCTTTGACTCCATTTCAGTCATTGCTCCCCATCTCTCCTCACTCAAGTTTAAGTTCTCATCCGGTCCAGCTTCCTGTGTCCATGGGAAAAGGGCAGTCTTGGTGAAGAGGCAGAGGGATCGTTCAAGATGCCTCATGTCCTCGGGGCTCTGGGTGCCTTTCCAGGACAACATTTCAATTCCAGTCCTGTGTGAGCCGCCTGAGGACTGTTAGAAAGTATAATTCTCTACTCTAGGAAAATAGTATGAATATTTTCACCAACCACCAATGGCATTAAAAATATAGACAACAGCCTCCGCTACTAGAAGCTCCAAGCAGTCACTTTTTATGTTTTTCTCAGAGGTGAACTTCTAGCTCTCAGTCATCCAGCAAGAGGCATTCATTCATTTGAACTCTCAAAACTATGAGACCCTAGTGTCCAGAAAGTCTTCACAAAGATCCTTAACCTTTATACTTAATCCTACTACACTATATTAAGAACTAGTTATTCATTCAGTCTTGGGGTGGGGGGCTAAGGGGGTTGGGTGCCGAATACTTGAGTAATACCATGAAGATTTGAAAATTTAGACACCTTCTCCTTCTCCATCAATTAGCACAAACACCTCAATGTTAGAAAAGGTGACCATTTCTTAACTAATGCTTTTCCTCCTTTGTGGGTTATGTACTTCTTTTAACCTGAGTATTCAAAAGAGGCATGGAAAATAAAGAGTACTTTTCTTTTTCCCTTTAACAAAAACAAAGCAGTGAGTCTATTGTAAGAGGTATATTGTCTGCTGTGATCCTTTCGTGTAGAAATGTGGGGTCTGCATGTGTTCTTCCATGGAAGACTGAGCTGTTGGGCATTTACCCAACTTTCTATTACGAGGCTTCAAATTTTATGAGCAGCTCATCTCTGGAAAGATAAACAAAAAACGAGCATTGGTGGTGGCTTCTGAGAAGAGAAGCTGGGGAACTGGAGTGGGAGGAAGGCTTAATTTTCACTCTATACCTTTAAAAAAAAGTTTAAACCACTTGAAACTTACAGCACATGCATGCATTGCCTATACCAAAATATTAACGAAAAGAATAGTGTGAACAGATACAGCAAACTATCATAAAACTTGGTGGTCTTTAAAAAAAATGCTTTTTAATATTTCTGGAAGAAACTACTATAAGCTTAAAAACAAGTATGACTGCACACCATCAAAACAAATAGAGAGAGAGAGAGAGAGAGAGAGAGAGAGAAAGCTTAAAAAAGAGAAGTGGCAATATCTCAAAGAAGATTATACTTCCCGCCAGAAGCAAGCACAGGAACCAGAGGTCAGAGGCTTAGAGGTTTTCACTACTAAAAATAAAAACCACCTACCCAAAGGGGGAGAAAAAGTCCTTGAATAATAGAGCTTCTAAGACCAAAAGAAAAGATTTTACAATTTCTTTTGCAGCCCTCATCTTCACCCCACGTTTCCTAACACTGACCAACCCGTGACAAGTACTCACAAAACTCCTGCACGTTTAACACCTGGACCCCTCTCCTGGCTGCTTCACTTAGACCAAAGATATCTTTTTCTTGCTTCTTGTAAATATTATGTTTGCTAGCAGAATGGCCGAAAATGCACCATTCTCCCAAAGGAGAGTTTCAACAACCTTATAAACTATTTAAGTATGCTTGTGCTATGGTGAGGCAGGAAGCCATGGTTAGATAGCTGCAAAACTTTAAGACAGATGGGCACTTTAGCCCTGTAAGTATAGGAAAAATGCAGATTTTCACGGACTGCACCTTCTGAATCTCAATTTTTCCCCCCAAGTAAGCTGCGCCATAAGAAACTTGGTAACTACTTGGATGAATCCTCCTCGCTCCCATTTTTGTCCCCGTTTCCATGTCTTCACCCCCATCCTCTTAACAAAACACGTGTTATTTGGAATACCACAGGTGCTCAATGGTGTTTATTGAGGCAAAGTGGGGGAGGGGAATCATAGTTTAGGGCCTGTCTGGCCAAAGGCAGATCAGTTATTTTGGGGTTGGGAGGTGGGTGGCCTCCATTATTGTAATAATGGAGCTGGAAAGTTCTTCTGATTATTCCCACAATCCCTAAAATTCAAGGCTAAGTATGATTATGTTTCATATCCCATAGAGCCCTTTTAATAATCTTTAAAAGAACAGGGAGATCATCATTGGAGAATATTGAATAGTAGTTAAATACATAGTAATTACTGAATATTTCAGAGACCTTCAACTGCTCTATTTTTAGCAAATGTCTTTTTTTTTAAATTTTGCCTGTCTCATTTAGATCATAACCTTCCTAAAAGAATCACGACTTTCTGTGTAAAATATAACTGTTTGCCACAATAGATATATATGAAGGAAAACACCACCAAAAGAATGCCTCTTTGATCATTTCAACAAACATAACACAACTATCAATTTCTCAAGATTAACTGATACCGTTCAGTACCATGACCTAAATATGTCAGGGAGGATCAGAGAACTCACATCAAAGTATTTTTTGGTCAACAGAAAAAAAGGGGGGGAGGGAAGTTTATCAACATCATTTTTCTTTACTACAACTTGGGTTATACTGGCATCTTCTTCAGCCCGACCAATTAGCAACCAGTGTATATGGGTTTGGCTCCAACAGGGCCAGGGGTGATGGTGGACAGTGTGACACAGACTGGAAAACAGCAACAACAAACACAGGGAATGGCAAAGGAAGACAATGCAGGCAACACAGCTTAATAAAATATTGAAGGTAGGGTAACAAAACCACAAAAATCTCCTCCCTGCTTGAAGATAAATACAATTAAAATGATAGTCTGACCCACGTATTTAATTCCACTGCTATCATTCATGAAAATGCAGAAAGGGGGTTGAAAAAGAAAAGCAGCCTTTTCAACATAAACACAGCATTTGTAAAAGCTCTGTTATTCAAAGATCACTGACTCATTGAAGAAGCACAAATAACATTTATCCAACCAAATCTGTTTTAACAAATAGATTATAGTAGAGCCTGCAGCAAGATTATTAAAATGGAAAACTTTCCTCTTCCCATAGATGACAGTACCTTATATTTATCTGATCTATCTTCCGCCTATTCCCATAAATTAAGAATGGGAGGGCTTCCCTGGTGGCGCAGTGGTTGAGAGTCCGCCTGCGGATGCAGGGGACACGGGTTCGTGCCCCGGTCCGGGAAGATCCCGCATGCCGCGGAGCGGCTGGGCCCGTAAGCCACGGCCGCTGAGCCTGCGTGTCCGGAGCCTGTGCTCCGCAACGGGAGAGGCCACAACAGTGAGAGGCCCACGTACCGCAAAAAAAAAAAAAAAAAAAAAAGGAATGGGAGAAAATACTACCATTTCTATACTGGCAGATAAGAATAGAACCAAAAAGATTATATTTACTAGTCTATCATTTTAAAAAGCTTTACAACAACTCTTTTTGAAACATTTCACAATAGTTTGAAATGAGTATACAATTATACCATACCAACATCAAAATTTAATTCTGTTAAGTTAAAATTCAATGTGATTACAACTTCTGAGCCTGTTTCAATAACATTTTTAAAAGAATTTTTAAAGTTTGCCATATAGCTATGGACTCACAAGGTAATGAAATAATAAGTCAATTACATAATTATAAATGTGGTAGAGTATCTATTATTTTAAACACAAGAAAAGTATTAGGGGACTTCCCTGGTGGCGCAGTGGTTAAGAATCCACCTGCCAATGCAGGGGAAACAGGTTCGATCCCTAGTCCGGGAAGATCCCACACGCCGCAGAGCGGCTAAGCCCGTGCGCCACAACTACTAAGCCTGAGCTCTAGAGCCCACAAGCCACAACTACTGAAGTCCGCGTGCCTAGAGCCCGTGCTCCGCAACAAGAGAAGCCACTGCAATGAGAAGCCCACGCACCGCAACGAAGAGTAGCCCCCGCTCGCCACAACTAGAGAAAGCCCATGCACAGCAAGGAAGACCCAACGCAGCCAAAAAAAAAAAAAAAAGTATTAGTATGAAAAAAAGTTACAGAATCTTTAGTGTGAAACTGACTTCAAACTAATCCACAAGAAGCTATTTTCCTTGAATACAATTTCCAGTAACTCCGTAACATGAGGAAATAATTGAGGAAATGGATTTCTTTAAAACAAAGCAAAACAAAACCTTAAAATTGTGAAATGTTCCATTATACTAAAACTACCAACCCACCAAAATAAAAGGAACCATTCATATACTATACAGCTAAGAAATATATATGATTATAGCAGGAGGATTGGAAAAGCTTTAGGTCAATGAAGTTTTGATTGAAAAAGTCAATAAACTATTCTAATGATTTATGAAATACACATGGAGGTGCCCAAAGGGTAGGAACCTCTGAATACATTGGCAACTGGACAGTCAGGATTACACTGGGTCAGCAAAGCACTGTAGAGCTCAAATGACCAATCAAAAATCCTGAAGCACAAAGTCGGACAACAATGATTTCTGCCAGCAAGAACTTTTTCACACATCTAACAGAGAAAAATAAAACTAAACAAAAAACCGTGCACAAATTCCTATAGTTCCCAATTGCCCTCTCAGATTTGCTCTCCATTCACTCAAGTGGATACCTCACTGAAGGATTCTGATGGAACAAATGAGAAACATTGTCCATAAACAGACCACCAGCGGAAGAAGGAGTGATTTCCGACATAATAAACAGAATAATGTCATAGACATGGATTGGTTAAAGCCTGACCTATACTGTCAGGTGGGGAGGGATGCTTCCAACAGCTGAACCTTAGGGAGGAGGGAGAGGAACCGAATCCAGTCTAGAGAAGGTTCCAAAAATTTAGACTGGTGTAGTCAGGAAGGTTTGTCTTAAGGTCTGTTAAAACCTGAAAATGCCCCCTCCAAACAAGAAAGGTTAAAAATCAGTCCTGAATCAAACCATAAAGAGTGATCCAGGAGTTAGAACAGGACAGAACAGTATATTCTAATGCACTTCATTACAACCCCATCAATAGCTTCTTCAGAAAGAATCCTCATTACAACTGACCCATTAAAGAATATCAGTCATTTTCTCCAAAATATCCCTACGTTTAGAGCTGCAAAGGAAGTTAGAATAATTTAGAACAAAATTCTCCAGTTACTGGTGAGGAAATATGTACAGAGAAATTAAGTGACTTTCTCAAGGTCGCTCAGCTTAGTGAAGGGCACAGGCTGTGCTACAACCCAAGATCTCTGGCTCCCAGAAGCTGTTTTTTCCATTGTATCATTCAAGATAGCATTAAACTACTTTCCGGGAATTCTGATAAACAAAGAAAAAAAAAAAAAAGGAGGAGGGAGGGAAGTATGCCTTTTTGGATTCCAAGTCTCTTACTCTTAAGACAATCTTGGAGATACTGTGTTTATCTGGGGGGCAATCAGATAAATGACTCCAATATATGAAAATTTTTATGGATTTATGTTTAACACAAAAAGCTAACCAAACAATGGCAGAAATTAAGAGGATTGTTAGATGCTCAAAGTTTTCTGGAACAGCAGAGCAGCTCACTCCCACCTGCTCAGAAGCAGTATTGGGGCACAGAATTACTCAGGGGCATAGAATTACTTCCTTACATTTTCACCTGCGATGTTTCAAAATGCTGCCTTTGGGGCTTATGATTCAGTGATTGCAACAGGGATTGCTGGCTGGTGAGAAATGCTTATTTGAGAGGGATGGGGAGAAGAAAATACTTCCATGGTATTTCTCTTTGTTATTTCCCCTCTTTATTGTACAAACGACAAATCTGAACAAATTTCCGATCTCATCTGGTACTACATTTCACACAATTTTGGTTATGTGAGGGAGCACAACACAAATCTAGCAAGCTTTCAAAATCAGTGCGCCCATCCTGCCCTGATGAGCTGTCACTAGGGCTGTCACTGGTCAAAAGACAAATCTGTTTTTGAGAAGCATTACCTCCAAGCTCAGTAAGGAACCCTACCCAAGCCCTTGTAACGAATTTCTAGATTCTCACGATTTGCAAGCAAGCTACATCAGACGTTTTCATTTCTCAGTGAGCTCCCATGGGCCGAGGATGGTCAGTTTTTGTTGATCTTATCTAGCTTGGTGCTTTGCAAACTGCAAGCACTCAATAAAGGGTTGACCCTAACGTAATTTCAAGCCAAATGTGTTTTCCGAATGACCCCCACACGGTGCCAGCCACAGCATTTGTATTTCCTACTCCGTTTTTTTCTCTCCTCCCTCCCAATAGTAAGAGAAGTAAATGTAAAAATCTTGAGCCAACCCAATCAATCCTACAACCACGTGCTGTAGAGCTCCCTCCTGCTTGCAGATTTCAAGACAGGAAGGTGAAGGAACAGGAACGTGGCGTAGTAGTAAACCGTAGTAAAGAGAGGAGGGAAACAAAATGGGGCACGTCACATGGTCACGGCCTGGATTTTTCTCAATTAAATATAAGAGGAAGCGTGTGTTTCCGGCCTCTGTCAGTGGGCTGGTTGGACTTTCTCATTCTTAGGATTCTGGTCTAGATGGACAAGAATAAGGCCGAGTGCATAACATCCTCTGGGAGGGGGGTGGAGGGGGCGTGTACTTGCCTCAGTTCTGTGGGCTCCAGAGGGAGGGGGTGGAGGGAGACGGGTGGGCTACGGAGGCCCGGCCCGCCACCACCCCCACGCCGGACTCCGGACCAAGGCCCCCAATCAACCCTCGCCCGAGGCCCCTCCCCACCCCTGCTGCGGCTCGGCCTACGCTCGAGCTGATTGGCTCCGGCGGGGCCAATCAGAGCCCGGCTGCCCCGCCCGCTCAGGGCCAGACTCTGTACTGCTCTGCAGGGGCCGCGGCTCGCTCGCCACCACCGTCAGCCACCGCCACCTCACACCACGCGCCGGGGAAGGGACCCGGCCGCCCCCGCGCCCCCAGGCAACCGGAGGAGGGCGGGGCTGGAGTCTTCTTAGGGTGGCCTCAGCCTCGCTGCAGATCTCCCGACCCCAGGCCAAAGGGGGCTTGCAGGAGGCAGGGGGAGCCAAGCCCCAAATAAATAGGGAGGAATGCAGGAAGCAGAGGTGACCGAGGAAACGGGAAAGTGCCAGAGCCCAGAGGGTGTGCGCCAGACAGAAAGGCCACACAGCGAGGGGACAGGAGGGAGGGAGAGGGAAGGAGAGATGGGAGGTAGTCGTGGAGGTAGGCATCCTGTAAATCACAACTAGGAAATGCAGTGAAAGGAAGAAAAATGGCCCATTTTGTTTTTCAAGGGCACGTAACAAAATGACCAAAAAAAAAAAAAGGAACCTTAAAGCAATGGCTGGAGTCTGTGTCTTTGCCAAAGCCTGCTCTATCTGCCCCGCTGCAGTTACAAAACTAACACACAAATTGCGGTAAATGCTGGTTGAAGGTAGATGGGCTGCTATGCCCTTTCTGCCCTCCCTTTTGGGCTCTCAATGTACTCTCTGCGGAGAGTAGGCCACAAGTACTGCGAAATTATGAAATGGAACCAAAAAGAAAATAAAACACAATGGCAGGAACATGAAATAAGAGGTGGGAAACAAGGAGCATAGGAGAGGGGGATAAAACAATCCAGCAGGTCAGAACCCAGAGGAGACACGGATGGCCAAGAGAGAGAAAGAAACAGAAAAGGTGGTCAGACAGAAGGTGAATCAAGGGCAACCAAGCAGTCCTGGGCACCTGCACTAAATACCTCAGAAATGTTCCAGTGAAAAATATTCAACAAGAAGAGCTGTTTAAAATGAGGGGTTAGGAGAAAGAGCACACATCTCTGAGCCCCTCATTCCTTTCCTATTTCAGGTTTTACTTGAGAAACAGGAAAGATAGGCAAAGATAGCAATTGCTGAGGAAGTTAGGAAAACAAGGTTTTCACAAACTAACACACTCATTCCCAGGCAAAGTGGTTTGCCACAGACAGGTTTGATTTCTTTTTGTTTCAGATGATAGTTGCCTATCGCATCACATCTTTAAACTCAACAGGGCAAAGGCAGACAAGCAGAATTCAGGATGTAAATGTGCCAAGTAGCATTTGGTACCTCACTTAAAACACACACACACACACACACACACACACACACACACACACGCTCATCTCTCTCCATTTACATCTTACAAATACATATTTTAGAATTTTTATTGCATGGTGCTATCAAAGCATGGTCTATTGCTACTCCAGGATTATTAAGGATATGCTTATATGGTTGTTCCAGAATATTATATTTTCCCTCAGAAAGCTAAGAATAGAAGATTGTTTTGTTTTGGTTGGTTCGTTTTTAGTGTATCCTCCATATGAGGAGGATTTTATTTTAAAGCCCTTTTGAAAAACAAAAATTTTATTTGGTCATCAATTTCCTTCAGAACAAAATATTATTTATTCTACTGTCTTAAAAAACAAAACAAAACCCGTTCAAATTAAGAAAACAGGTGAGGAAAACTTATTGTTTGTTAGCCTCATCTTTCATCTCCTTTAAAAGCAAAATCTTAGTTCTGCTGGGTTTTTTTCCCTTCAAATTCTCATTCCTTTATAAATGAAACACTTTGCAACACAAACAGTTAAAGTGGTAGAGATTCACATTTCCAAAAACATCATTTGAAATAACCAAAATTTTTACTGTTGAGGTAAACAATTAAATCTCTCTTCTAGAGAACGAATCATGAAAATAAATCTTGAATACTAATCAAATAAATACTTTGTGTAATATATCACCTAAAATCTTAGTTTGAATATCTGTATACCTGTACCTTGTTCTACAAAACAGAAAATGATATGGGTCAGATATTAGAAACTGTTAGAATCAAGGAGACTGTGACCACATAATAAAAAAATACCTATCACTAGGAACCCAATACACACATGAATTTCTTATGAATGGACACACATTAAGAAGAAAAAATGCTTTTAAAAGCTCATTCGGTGAAGCATATATAAAAAGACTATCACAAGATAATCAGTTTGTCAGAATAAAGTGTTTGCAAATGCTGGAAATTTCTACATTGCCAACTCATCTCATTATTTGCAAACTATACTCCTCTCCTCCTCCCACAATCATGACCACCAGAAAACAGTCTCAACAGAACCAAGGGCAGGCTAATTTCCTATTACAAATGTTTCTCGTTTTCAATACAGCCTTAGCCACAGACCACCTGAAGCCAACTTTCAACATTTACTGAGGCATCTACTCTTGAACTTAAAAGGCAAACAATAAATATCCTATAAACGAAGAGTACAAGGGTTAGCCCTTACATTCAGTGCAGATGAAAACCAGACTCTTCCATTTCCCTGACTTAATATTCCTTCTTTTCAATGTAAAAATGTTAAGTAATTTTACAGAAGATGTACAGTAGCCCCAATATGACCTGTGTGGTGTCTCTGTGCGGGCCTTTGCAAGGAAAGACAATTGTAAGGCACACAAGCTGAGATGAATTTTCGTAACTCTTAACTCAGTAATGGGTCCCAGACGCACGCAGACTTCACTGTATAAAAGCAGCCGTGCCTGTGAGGTTGTGGGTCGGTGTGTGAGTAATATTTCATAAATCTTCATGCAGGAAGGAACAAAAAAAAATGTCGCCAATAATTATGTTCTAAAGAGAGTCACAGACAGGTATTTCTTTAAATACGTAAGCCTAAGCAAGCTCTTACTTCTGAATCTTTTTAGGGCAACAGGAATACAAATTGATGCTTCCCACTGCTATTTATGTTGCCTTGTTATTGTGAAATCACACAACCAAGTACACAGAGCAACTTGCTAAAATCACCCTTAAGAGCTCTGAGAAATTACCTTTACATGAAGGGCTTAGCCCCTGTATTAATAAATATTTTTATAGAACTGTCCCTTCCAGAGACTGACCTAATTGTATAGTCAAAACAAAACTTCGATAAAGAGATCAAGGTTCTTAACCATGAACTTCACAAACCTCAGAACTGGTATGGTAGGATATATGTCTTGGAAATACCAAAGTACTTCACTTGGGAACCTCAAAGGAAAAAGCCCTCCTGTGACTGCTTCTACAGATTTATCGGGCCATCAGCCAGGTGTCATCTCCTGTGTCCTGACCCCTCCCTCCTAGGAGTGCACTCCCTAGAGAAGCCGTGGGGAGGAGAGAGAAGAAGGCGCGGGGGCAGGGGAACAGAATTCGAGCGCAAGGTTAAAAGCAATTTTGTCTTCTGACTTTTGTCACCATGAAACGCACCTGCTGTGATGTCCAGTTGAGCTACTGGAGGTCCTCTGGCGGCTTCTGGAAACTGATGCTGGCATAGGCGCTTAAATCCTCGCTGGAGCGGCTGGTGGAGCCGCTCTCGCTGCGTCCCAGAGGCTGATGAGGGGGCGGGGGAGGAGAAGGCTGCGGCTGAGCGGGGCGCTCTTGAGGGCTCTGGTTGAAGTCCTTGACCAAATCCAGGTCTATGTAGTTAAGCCCATTCTCCAAACCCCCGGCGGCCCCGCACACTTGGGCCAGCTCCTTGGGGGCTCCCCCGAGCTCCCCAGGCCGCAGCCACACGTTCTCAAAGGAAGCAGAGCTGTGGCGTTTCACGTCCTCCGTGCTGCTGCTGCCACCACCGCCGCCCCCGGCTGCAGCCCCCGCTCCGAAGGGCACCGTGTTGCCTGCCCGGGTGGCACTGGGCGTCGAGGAGAAGGTCTCGGAGCTGTGCCGCCTCCTGCACCCTTGCGGGTCGGCACGGATCACTTTGGCACTCTGGTTGCGGTTGGGACTGAGGTTCACCCGCGTGAAGGCACTCGAGCCCCCGGGTCCCTGCGGGCCTCCCAGCAGGGAAGAGCGGGCCGCCAGCTCCTCTGCTCCTTGAGGCGCGTTGGGGGAAGCAGAGGCCTTCGAGGATGAGGAGGGCGTGGCCGCGGCGGCCCCAGGCAGGCTGGCCTCCTCCACGAGGCCACCGCCGCCGGTCCGCATGTCCGCATAGCTGATAGGGGCGACTGGCGAGGTGTCCACGTAGCTCTGCCGGGGACAGCCCATCTGCATGGTCATGTAGTCACCCCGGCTGCTGGGCACTGCCCTGGTGGGCCTGCACACGCTAGCAGCTCCAGGGGGTGCCGGGCCCATGCTGCCCGGCTGGACCCCAGCGCTCTCCCGCCAGGCGGCCCTCCGGCCCGGCCCCAGGTCCATGTTCATGTACTCTTCCGCGCCCGTCTCCTCCTCTCTGGGAGCCGGCTGGAGCTGGGATGGACACCGGACAGAAGGCGAGCTGTGGGAAGCCCCCGGGCCTGATAAGTAGCCCGGCTGATCGCTCCCAAATTCAATATTCACATATTCCCCTGGGCTCTTGGGCTCCGGAGGGGGCAGCAGGGGCGGCGGCGGCTGCGGCTGCGGCTGCTCTCGGGCCCGGGGTAAGGTGCTGGCCTTGGGATCCCCCAGGGACAGCCTCGTGGGCCGGGCCAGGCGGCTGTTGGTCTGGGCAGCTGTGTCCACCTTTCGAGGCAGATGGGGCTGCAGGACCTGATGGTGGAGATGCGGGAGGCCGGGCTCGGGCCTAGCCGCGCAGTATCCCCCGCCCAGGCTGTCGCTGCTGGTGGACGAGGAGGAATCTTCCGCCGCCGCAGCATAGAGAAGTCGACCCGAGCTGGAGGAAAGGCGGAGGTGCTGGTGCCGGGCACCCTCCTCCAGCTCCCCGGGGCGCTGGGTGTGCTTAAAGGACCTTGGCAATGAGTAGTAGGAGAGGACTGTCTTGTGCTGGGGGTCCTCAGGGCCATAGTAGCAGTCGGAAGGGCTGCTGGTGTTGGAGTCCCCCACTGGCGACATGTTCATGTAGTCACCCGTACAAGACAACAGCTTGCCGCTACTGCTCTCCACAGGGAGTTTGGGGTGTGGCAGGGCGTGAGAGTGGTGGCCCCCTACCCCATTCGTCCAGAGCTTGCCATAGCTGCTCCCAGAAGGGGCGGCACCGCTGCTGCCGCCGCTGCTGGGCCCGCCTCCAATGTCAGGAGAGCAGCTGCCGCTTGGGGACATCATCATGTAGCCATTGGGGTCCACTCTCTGGGGATGGCGTCTGATGGGGTTGATGATCTGCTGAGGGGCAGACACGCTCTTGGGGCTCATGGGCATGTAGTCCCCACTGCCCTTTCGGCTCCCGGGCACTGGGGCCACCCCTGGGGACATGGGCATGTAGCCATCATCGGTGTGGAGGTTGGAGGTGTCTGGGCGGTGGTGGCCCACACGCCGCTCCAAGGGGTGCATTTCCAGACCCTCCTCTGGGTAGGAGTGGGTGGGCACGAAGGCGGAGTGCCGGTAGCTGGGCACTCGGCCTCCACTGCCACCTCCTGGTGGGTAGGCAGGCATCATCTCGGTATATTCCTCAATGGAGGCCACAGAGGACTGGGATGGGGTCTTCTGGTGGGAAATGGTAGGTGACGTGCCAGCAGAGTGAGTCCGCTTTCGGAACCGATTGTCCAGATCTGCAGCACTGGCTGCTTCATCCCCTGTCAGGGCTGGGCTCGTGCCCAAGCCGGCTGCCGGGATGTAGCGAGGACCGTTGCCACTCCGAGGCAAAATGTAGTGACCATTGGGGGCCGTGAGGGTGGAGGCCCCCTTGCCTCCCATGCAGATGTAGTTGCTCAGCTCCTCCTCACCGCGGGCCGGGGGGGTGTGGCCCAGGGAATCCGGGGTGACACTGCGGAAGGAACTTCGGAAGTCGCAGGGACTGGAGCCATACTCATCAGAGGAGATGAAACCGCCATCACTGGGGGAACCGGACACGGAAGCACTAGACCGCCGTGGGAAGAGACAGTCCGAGGTGGAGCCGTGGCCACTGGTGCTACTGGACGATAGGCTGACCGGGCTGGTGGCGGAAGGCGAGCAGCGAGAAGAAGGCATGGGGATGGAGCGGCTGTGGTTGAGAGGCGGGTGCAGCCGGGAACTGCCGCGATGCCGGTGGGCATGGGTCCTGTTGGTGCTGGGACTCACAGGACTGCCGTCCACAGAGGCAGGGCGAGACATGGTGCCTTCGCCATCACTAGAGGCGCGGACCCGGAAGGAGCCCTGCTTCCCGCCCACCAAGCTGGCCGGGGAGGTGGCAGTGATGCTCTCTGTGCGCGAGCGGCGGGTCAGCCCCACCTGGCTGGGTGGAGGGTTGTTGAGGTGATGCCTGCGCAGGGGGACACTGATGGGGTTGGAGCAGTTGGAGGAGGACTGGCTCTTGCTTCGAGGGCGGAACTCATCGCTCATGGCCCGCATGGCTTCCAGGATCGTCTCGTGCATGTTCTGGGCCACCACAGAGTCATCCACCTGCATCCAGAACTCCCCGGGTCCCGTCACTGCGGAACGGCCCACTTCGATGAAGAAGAAGTTCTCTGAGTGGCCACAGCGCCTGATGTTCATCAGCTGCAGCACCACCGCGGCAGCCTCCGAGTTCAGCTTCACGAAGCTGATGGTCTTGCTGGTCAGGCAGAGGCGGTAGATACCAATCAGGTTCTTTGTCTGACCCAGGCCCTTGGGTTTCAGGATCACCTGCCAGACTTCCTTGAAGGCGGGTCCTGGGGGCACGTCCCCGTAGCTCAAGTCCTCCCCAGCCTCGCCAAGGCCGGAGCTGCCACTGCAGCTGCCCCCGCCGCCTCCCGCCCCGGGAGCCGCGGCCCCGTCGTGGTGGCCCTTGGCACGGTTGTGCAGCTGCAGGAGGGCCTGGTACCAGCTGTCCTGCTCGGCCTCGCTGTCCGCCGCGATGGCAAAGTGCTCGTCCCGGGTATAGAGGGCCACCAGGTGCTTGTTCTTGGAGTCGGCCCGCTTGTTGATGTTGAAGCAGCTCTCGAGGGGGATCGAGCGTTTGGGGGCGCTCGACTTGTGCCGCCACTTCTTCTCGTTCTCGTAGTACTCGAGGCGCGCCGGGCCCCCAGCCTCGCTGGCCGCCCGCAGCACGAAGAATCGCTTGTGCATGCTCTTGGGCTTGCGCAGGTAGCCCACCTTGCGCACGTCGGAGAAGCCGTCGGTCTCGGGAGGGCTCGCCATGCTGCCGCCGCCGCCGCCGCCGCCACCGCGCGGAGGGAGGCGCCGAAAAACAACCGGGCGGGGGGCGGAGGCTCCTCGCCGCGGCCCCGCACATGCAAACAGGGCTGGAGGCGGCAGAAACCCTGACTCCGAAATCCACGCCGCCCTCCGCGCTGGGGAGGGGCAGTAGAGGAGGACGCAGCAGCTGCGCCAAGGCGATAGCCCCGACCGGAGTTTACTGGCGTTTCATGCCCTGCGGGGAGGTTGCGCGTCCGGCGCGAGTGCAGCCCGGATACCCCGAGAGCCAAGTCTCCTCTCAGCCGCCGCGGCCGGGAAGAAGCATCTCTCGCCGCCGGGGCCAGAGTCCGGCTCAGGCAGGCGGCGGCCGGGGGTCCTGGCGTTGCCCCTCCAGACGCGCGCGCCTTCCCTCTTGAGTTCCCCTCTGGAAGTAACGATTCCCGAGGCAAATTAAATATCCTTGGGCAGGGGGAGGCGAGCTGCCAAGTCCCAACGTTGCACGGGGTTCTCCCTCCTCCTCCTCCTTCGCCTCTTCCTCCGCCTCCTCCCACCCCCCCCCCAACCGTCCCCGCCGCCACCAGCCGCCCAAATACCAGCTCAATCG
This sequence comes from Aethalodelphis obliquidens, assembly GCF_003676395.1. Lineage (NCBI taxonomy): Eukaryota > Metazoa > Chordata > Mammalia > Artiodactyla > Delphinidae > Aethalodelphis > Aethalodelphis obliquidens. The sequence goes on along the minus strand of NW_020837946.1, from coordinate 11,667,637 downwards.
CAGAGACCGCGGCGCTGCGGCCGTTGCTGCTGCTGCTGCCGCCGCCCGCGGACGCGTCCTCTGCAGCCCCCGTTCGGGCCCATCTCGGCAGGCGGAGAAAGTGGCTTTTCCACGCGAAACGCTACTAGGCAGCCTGGGGAGCTGGGGACGCGCCAGAGGGACAGGCTCATCCCTGCCCCTCGCTCCAGTCGGCAGGGGAGGAGAGGGGGGAGGACTAGGGCGGGAGACGAAACGGGGGAGGTTGGGGAAGGAGTCGGGGAAGACGTCTCTTCCCCGGGAGGCGCTGCCGCTGCAGTTACTTCTCCCCTCCTCCCTCCTCCTCGGAGAGTTGCCGAGAGCCCCAACCAAAACAAGCGGCGGCGTCTGGCTCTGCGCGCCGGCCCCCTCCGACCGCGCCGCCGTCTCACTCGGAGGAGAAAAACACGTGACGGAGCCTCTACGCTCCGCAGCCTGGCCGCCGCCGCCGCCGCCGCCGCCGCCGGGAGGCTCCCGCCCGGGTCTCTACATTCCCGGCCGAGCCCGCCCCGCGCCCGCCCCTCTCCGCCCCGCGGCCGTGCCGCAGCAGCGCCCGCGCCCGGCCTCTGCGCAGCGCTCGGGCAGCGCCCCTATGCGGCCGCCCGCCCTGGCGCAGAGCCTTCCTCCTCGCGCGCCACCCAGGGCGCCCCCGGCCCGCAGGAATCCCCGCCGCGGGCGCGGGCGGGGGTGTTTGGGTGGCTACCAGAAAGCACGAGGGGAGTCTGGGAAAACGCGGGGGGGGGGGGGGGGGAACCCAGGAAGACGCGGGGGGGGGGGGGGGGGGCGACGGGGGGGCACTGCGGCTTCAGAGCCCAGCGTAGGAGGGCCCGGGGAGGAGGGGGCGCGAGAGCTGGGCTGGATCTTACCTAACAGGTAAGATCAACCCCTCCGGAAGGAGGTTTCTAGTCAAGGCTTTTTCTCCCTGGAAATATAAAGGCTGGATTTCAGTTTCAGGGTGATAGGCCATGGTGAGATCTGTATTTCGTGTGAGGTTTTCTAAAGGACTTCTGGGCCAGCCTTCCACCTTGGAATCCCCGCATTTGCTGCAATGAAGTACCACGAAAAAGCAGAGGGACGCCCAAGGGCAGTGATTGGGGGGGTTATGGTCACTCCAAAACAAGAAGAGGGATCCCTGGGAAACGTCGTATGTCTGGCGCGGTGGGGTTAGCTGCTGAGGAACTGAGGGAGAAAATGTCAATATCACTGCTTCTCCCCCCCCCCACCCCGCCCCATCCTAGAGAGAGGGCGGGGATTCACACCTTGGGATGAAGGCTTGGGGAGAAAATGAGACTCCCGGCCCTTATCATATTCTGAAATCTATTTGTGATTTTAAAAAGATGTTAGGGACCTACAGAGGGTTCATAAGGCCAGAACTCTACTGTGTAAATATTGGCTGAAGTGTTTGTTTCACACACAGCTTCTGAACCACCCCATACAATTTTTACCCTTGACCACAAGGATAATCGGGAGAAAACAGGATGGTGCCAGCTCAAGTGTACAGGAAAAGGCTCCACTTCATGAGTAGAACAGGTCAGCAACTTGGGTCTACTTGCAGAGACGCTTACACTGTTAGCTTGCTGTCTCAGTGTCACCACAAGCAAATGCTCCCCAAAGTTTTTGTTTGTTAAACTGACCTGTAAACAAGCAGTTTGTCCCCTGCTGGTCCAGGTGGCATTTCTTGCTTAATAAAATGACACTTGTCACTCTTTTTAACGCTATCTTATTTTCCCACCCCATTGCTGGCCCGTTTTGGGGTCGCCAGCTCTCAAGCACTGCAAGACGCTCGCCGGGAAACGCAGCAGTGGAGGCGCCGGGCATGCTCAGTGACGGTACCCGCTGGGAAGCAGAGGAGCGCGCCTGGGCCTAATACCGGGCTGAAGGGCGGGGGGAGTTTCTTGGGGAAGCCTCCTGATTGGTGGGGTTGCCTGTCTTTCAAGCCTTGCATTGCAGGAGGGAGGTGGGGAGAGAGGGTGAGGGTACCAAGGTAGGTTGCAAAGCGTAGTTAAAAAAGAAGAACAACCAAAGGCGCCATTCAGCAGCGTGTGATACGTGAATTGGGGGAGCCGGTATCTGCAAGGCGGCTACTCCCCACCGAAGCCTGGGAGCTTCTCATGTCTTCCCTCACCTTCTTATTCCGTGCCATCGTGCAGCCTCATCTCAACCTGGTTAATCTATAATTTGTGTACTCGCTGTTGAATTGAAAGCCCGCCCTTCTCCACTTCTGACAGCTTGGTGATGTGGGCACACGTGCCCACTACAGCAAAGCTATAAATAGCAGATATAATCTGGTAACAAGGCGGCAATAACAGTGACCGGGATTCTGGGGGAATAGCGTGCTTCACGGGGAGCAGAGGAGGGAGATGTGAAGCAGGGAAGTCTGAAGTTAGTAGTAAAGTAATTGTGCGGTTTTACCCTTGGAGAGGGAAAAAAAAAAAGGTAGAAGTGTTGTTTACTAGTAACAATGTAATCTAAGGCCAAGGGGCTTTTTAGAGGTTGGATGTTTAGCGCGGGGCTGGGGTGGAGAATATTTCAAATTGTGTAGGAAAAACAATCCCAATCCATTTACTTTTGAAATGATCCCCCCACCCAAAAATAAGCTAAATAAAAGAAATACACCTATATGGAAAACAAAATACTCTTTTCTAGAAGAAAGAGTCGTCTGGAAGATCAACTTAATTTGCAACTATTCTAGAATAATCTTCACAGAAAGGTTAGAATTGTGATCATACAAAACGAATTGTTATTATAAAAGCTTTAAAAAAAATCTCAGCGGGAAAGGATTTCTGCTTTAAAAACACTTCAGTGGCTAACATATTCATTAGAAATCATGAAATAAGCCATATTGCTGTGACATTTTGTTCCAAACCGATGGATTTCACGTGGTAGATAATCACTGATCATTGGATGTTCTTGTCCTTTCTTCCTACTTGCTGATGTTTTACTACCAACGTTAAAGGTGGTGAATATTTAATTATAATTATACTACAGTAATTTCATATTTTCTCTACTGTTTTATTAATGGGTTGAGATAACTCTGGAAATCTGGTTCATATACAGAATAGAAAGAGACGCTTTTGTGGAAACTAACTGAAGTAACTTGGAGCAGGTACACGTATTACCTTGCCACCGTATGCTAAATTAGTCTTGAGGTATACTGTAATGAAATATGCTGTATGAAAAATTCACTCCCAACTGAAAATTCACAGACACCAAAAAAGCAATCTTACCAAATATATTGCTCAACGCTGCCATCTATAGGACAGTTAGAGATGATTTACGTAACAGGCTAAAGTGCGTTTTAAAACTACAAGAGCTGAAATAATAATACATCAAAACACTGGGACAGCTATGTTGATGTTGACAAATGCCGTGATGATTCCAGGAGTTAAAACTTTACATGCCATGGGTGCACTATGGGGCAATATGTCTACAATTAGCTTTAAAATGGAAATATCCGTCTGTGTGTGACACTCTCAGGGACATCATACAAACTTTATAAATTATTACATAATTTCCCTAAAGTGACCTCTAGCTATAAATTTATTTTAGTTATGAATTAATCTGTTATAAATTAAACATTTTATATATGCTCAACATAGAGAAGTATAAGTTACTGGCATAAATAACAGAAATGAGAATTGAGTTGGCTGAAGGGACAACCAACCATTTGAAAATTAGAAAGTATTTCTTATATCAAAGTACATGTTTTACTTAAGTTAAATAGGTCAAAACTGGAGGAGCTGTTTAAATATTTTCAACTCTAGAATTAATTTTGACAATTTAGAATGATGCTTGAAGGAAAATCAAAACTTGTAGATTTTCTCACTTTAGTGGTTTTTTAAAATTTTAAGAGAGCTCTCAATAGTAAGCAATATTTGAATGGCTACTCTGCAAGGCAGTATGAAAAGTATAAAAAGAAGCAGCTTCTTACACCTTTTGTAGGGTAATAAGAGAGAAAATAAAGAGGAAAGGAGGAAAGGAGCCTTAAGCTTGAACTTGAAGAGTGGATATGACTCGTAAGCAACTGGCAATTTTTTCCCAGCCAGGCGTTTTGGAGCACCTCCTTGGGTTAGACATTAGGCTAGCCACTGAAGATATAAATATCTCAGACATTATCCTGCCCACAGGAAGCTTACAGTGAAGATGAGAGACGAATACAATTACAAGGTACTGGGATCTCAGAGCACTGTGATCTCAGATACCATAAAAACCAACTGCCTTCTGATTTAAAAGTCATCAATCACAGACACAATTTGGGACCCTCCAGATGTCTCTCTACTTAATAACCTTATTTTCTCTTGTAATTAAACTATTTCATCCTTTTGGATTGAAAATGTGAAGTAGTGAAATTAAAATAGTGAGCTGAAAAGTCACATTTAGCTAGAGAGTCTGCTAGATCAATGCATCTCAAACCTAAGGATCTTGTTAAAATGCAGGTTCTGATTTAGAAGGTCTAGGGCAGGCTGAGGTCTGCGTTTTTATCACGCTCCAGGGGACGCTGATTCTGCTGGGTGGGTGGGTGTGGGCACCACACTTTCAGTAGCACAGTTGTGGGTGACTGATGATTACTTTAAAGGCACAGTAATACGGTGCTGTGAAAGGCAAGGGGCATACTTACATTTTAGGATTGTACACATACCAAGAACTACAGCAATAAAAACTCTACTTAACTGAGACACTATGGCATTGAGGTTTCTTGCTTTTCAATCACAAGTATTAAATTTTTTGACAAGTGTGAAGAGTTATTCTCTCTCAAACATTTGTGTTAGTGTTTTCCAAAGTGTGATGAAAAATGCAGAGTTCTGGCTACATCCAAATCCTACTGAACCAGGATCTCTCAGAGAACGCTGGACCCCCCACCAAATGCATTCTAAGAAGTATTACAAGAGAATGTTATTTACGCTAAAATTTAAGAATCACTGGTTTAGGCACACAGGAAAATTAATTAAATACCTTGGGAACAGGATTTCAGAAAGACACTAATACTTTCAAAAGACAATTTCAAAACAGTTGTTGGTTTTGGTTAAATAAAGCATGAAATAAACAGATGGATAAGGTTGAAGGACAGGGAGAAGGTGAAAACTCTATGCCACTATTTTTCCATTCCAGAAATTTTACTGATTGGTGACTTTTTTAGATTAGTCCCTAATAACTGACACTTATCTAAGAGACTTGCTTTTACTTTTTAAAATTTTTCTTGATTTCTTTATTATATTTTCATTTTCTTTTGCATTCTTTGATGAGCATTGGGGGTTTGTCAGTCAAGTTAACTGAGACATTACTGCATTGAGGTTTCTCTCGTTTCAATCACAAGTGTCAAATTTTTCTGACAGGTGTGAAGAGTTATTCCCTCTCCAATATTTGTGTTAGTGTTTTCAGTGGTGATCTGCCTGCTCCCCTAGGTGACCTTGCTTATTATGCATGTGGACATTTGCATAGATGACAATACTTCCCACAAATTTGCTTACTGTCTTTCAGTTTGGCCAAGGTTAATTGTGGTTTCTTTGATAGTAACACAATTGACAAAACAAAAATATTTTCTTTCTCCCTAACAGCTTCTTCAATTTCTCTACTCCCTAATTCCCCTCCTATCTCATTTCAGCTGACTGTAAAAGGGAGCACTCTTCAGGACCACCAACTGGTGGTTCAGGACCACGGAGAGCGTGAGAAAGGGGCACTTCCACAATATTCTAGTCATGCAGGTGGGAGAAAAGATGACCCTGGAATTGTTGCTGCACAACCTTCACTTAAAGAATAGCAGTGGAATTCTGATTCTCTGATATTTGGGAGGAATTATTTTTCAGAACATTAAAATGTTCCATCAGTGTTTTCCAAACTTCTTTATCGAATTCTATCTAATGACAGATGAGAAGACACCAAAAGTAGGCAGAGCTAGAAGCTGCCAGTGCAAAACGTCTTTTGAAGTTTCAAGTTTATGATGTGCTACCTTTTATGTAAATTTTCACATTTTTTCAGTTATGAGACCCACCCGTCTACCATAGAAGAGAATGGAAATCATTCAGAGATAAATGAAGTTGGAAACGGATAATCAGAGGAGTGTGTGAAGGCTCCAGTCCTAGGTTTCTAGAACTGCCCTGGGAACTTGCAGCTCATCTTTCAGTTCTGTGAACTACCTAGAATCCTTTCAGTAGTTTTCCTCCCCTCTACTTTTAATTTTACTTAAGCTAGTTTCATTTGAGTTTTGTTACTTGCAACTGAGTGTGTCCTACTAATGCAGATAGGTAGGATTTAGATAGACAAATGCGAAGAAAGGTAATCCTAAGCTAGCAGCAAAACAAGATCACAGACAAGGAGGCAGGAGTGTAACTTGGGGTTTTCTGGGACAGTGAAAAAATTGGCTTAAGAAAATTGGAGTGGTTTATAAGGAATAGATTTAAATAACTTCTCTGTACTACAACTGAGTAGGAATATAAATTCTTTCAGCCTCCTCAGAAGGCAGTTGAACAAGAGCTATAAAAATTTCAAATGCATATGCCATTTGACCCAGTAATTCCACGTTTTATGGAAATCATCATACAAGATTCATTGAAATTTATTTTGTAATAGAAAATGACTGAAAGCAACATACATGTCCATCAATAGAGAACTTATTAAATAAGTTATTCCATATTTACTTGTTGAAATCCTGCATGGTCATTAAAAATAATTTAGGAAACTTATTTGTGTCACTGTGGAACAATCCTTACAGGAAAAAAAAAGGCAAAGTCCAAAACTGTATTAAAAGTGCTATCATTTATGTTTTTTTAAAAAAGCACAAGTATATTTTTAAATACATAGAAAAAAATCTAGAAGGGCAAATAAGAAATCTTAGCAATGGTTTTCTCTGGGAAAGGGATTCTTTTTTCCCCTATTCTGTTATAGTGCTTGTTTGTTTTTTCAACTACATTCCTGTACTACTACTTGAATTAAACTACTATAATTATATATAACAAGTACAGAACAATGAAACCTTTAATGATGTGTAATAGTTATCACTTGATTAGGAATTTCTATGTAGCCATTGTTTTAAACCCTTTTATATATTGGGTTGGCCATAAAGTTCGTTCAGTTTTAAGTAAAAATAAAAGACATTTTTCATTTTCACGAAGAACTTTACTGAACAATGTATCCACTAACCGAACGAACTTTCTGGCTAACCCAGTATTTTCTCGTTCAGTCCTCACAGCAACCCTGAGAAAGATGTTATCCTCAAATTGCAATTGAGGCTGCTGCAAATAAGGCTCAAAGAGTCAATGTCATAATTCCCAACTCTGACTCCAAAGCTTCTGTCTTTAACCATTCCACCCTTTTGACTCCAAGAGTTGCTCCTGACTTCGCTGTGATACCACCAAGGACAGACGTCTGTGGATAAAAACTAAATTTCCTTGCAGACAGTCAATGACATCCAATAAGGATTCTCTTCATAATGGCTAACAAACCAAAACAAACTTGTCCTTCTGTACCAGGTGCTTAGATTTGGTGCAGCGGCTTCCTTAAACTGACAGTTAAGGTACACATCACCTTGTCAATTTCACCAGCAAGCAATGAATAATAATAGTCTCTCCAGCAGGGAGAGCCATTAAATTGTTTAATCAGGATAACGACAAAGTTGGCCTTTTATGTTCGATAAATCAGTCTTGGAGTTTTCGAGGATGGATTTAGAAGAGAGAAGGTTGGAGACAGAGAGGTAATCGACATGGAAATTCACTGGGCATCTACCCAGAATTCACCTTCCATCTTTTCCCCAGAGCACCCTGATACCCTGTGGATTAATTCATAGAAGGTGACTAATTTAGGCCTTAGAACTGAATCGTCTTGGTTCAATGGGCTCTGCTGCTTACCATCATTGTAAATGTTGATGACTTATCTAACCCACCTCATGTCTCAAGTATTAATAACATGAGAATAATGATAGTATCTCACTGGATCATTGTGAGATTTTAAACAGATAGTTCTTGTGTTATCAGTGCTCAATAAATATTGTCATCATCATTATTGTTGTTGTCTTTAACCACGTGTCTTGAATGGGATTAGTCCCACCACTCCTCATCTCTCCCACCTTCAATCCCTCACCCCATGCAGAATAGGGCCTACGATGTAGTGGTGAGGTCACAGAAATCTTATTGTTAAAGAAGTTGCAAGAGTTTGCCAGGTTGACTCTCGCCTTAATTTACTTTATTTTTTCTTAAGTATCACCAGTTATATGTGTTAAATATATCACCAGACAAATATGTGTTAAATAAAGATGGCTGAAAGAAGCACTCCAGGTATGAGACTCTCTGAACAATGGTGGGAAAGTCTTGAAGAAAAGCAGGCATCCTGTGTGGACTGGAAGAAAAGGAACACACAGCCTGTCTATAAATGAGATCATGTATGTAAGGGATTAAGCACCTGGTAACCATCATGGCTCCATTATAAGAAGTGGAGACTACAAATTCTTTGAGGAGTCCTCTTCATTTGACAACCATTCATAGCAGGCACTCAACACTCCATTGTAGAATTGAATATTATTACATTAACCTTGAGGGCCCACACAGATGACTTTGAATGCAGATCAAAGAGCTTGGAATTATTTGGCAAATAATGAGGAGCGCTTGGTATAATAAACAGGAGAAGTAACATGAGCAGATCTGAAAAATAGAATAAAATGGAAATCTTGGGCAGGGCAGGCTAGTTAGAAGCCTGTTTCAAAAGACCAAATGAGATACTGAGGGTCTGGGTTACGTTTGTGGTGGTGGAAATGAGGAGGAAGGAACACGTGTAAGAGAAAATTCAGAGGTGGGGACGATGGGCTTTGAAAACAGATTGACTGGGACAATCGTAAGAGAGAAGTCAAACATGACTGGGATTTTAATCCTGAGCAATTGGGAGGATGGTGGGACATCTGACCACCTTTTTTTTATTTTCAAGAAATGAAAGAGTATATTATGCACAGAAATAGTAGTCAGAAGTCAGCATGTTTGTGCCAGTTCCCAGTCCCCCTACGTCCACCTGGGTGACACAGTTGGCCGATACGAATTTGCACAGAGAGTGGAGAGGAGTTCAGGGCCACAGGCCTCACAAGCAGCAAACAAGCCACCCTCCATCCTTGCCATCCCCCAGGACGTGGGCAGTTACCGGCAGTCACACCGTGTGCACCTTGACCTATTTGGTTGCCAATATGACTAGCTACAGAAACTGCTCTGCCTCAGAAGACAGATCCACCTACAGGCTGGCCACTCAGCAAGAATTTTAAAGATTGCTTTGGACCCACTGAGGTCCTTGCCCCTCCCAACACCATTTTTTTGAAGTGCACGCATATGATCAATTGTAGTTTTATTTTTTTGAATTGTATTTTATTTATTTTTTATACAGCAGGTTCTTATTCGTTATTTTATACATATTAGTGTATGTATGTCAATCCCAATCTCCCAATTCATCACACCACCCGCCCTCACCCCCAGCTTTCCCCCCTTGGTGTCCATACGTTTTTTCTCTACATCTGTGTCTCTATTTTTGCCTTGCAAATCGGCTCATCTGTACCATTTTTCTAGATTCCACATATATGCATTAATATAGGATATTTGTTATTCTCTTTCTGACTTACTTCACTCTGTATGACAGTCTCTAGGTCCATCCACATCTCTACAAATGACCCAATTTCATTCCTTTTTATGGCTGGGTAATACTCCTTTGTAGATATGTACCACATCTTCTTTATCCATTCGTCTGTTGATAGGCATTTAGGTTGCTTCCATGACCTAACTATTGTAAACAGTGCTGCAATGAACACTGGGGTGCATGTGTCTTTTTGAATTATGGTTTTCTCTGGGTATATGCCCAGTAGTGGGATTGCTGGGTCATATGGTAGTTCTATTCATAGTTTTTTAGGGAACCTCCATACTGTTCTCCATAGTGGCTGTATCAATTTGCATTCCCACCAACAGTGCAAGAGGGTTTCGTTTTCTCCACACCCTCTACAGCATTTGTTGTTTGTACATTTTCTGATGATGCCCATTCTAACTGGTGTGAAGTGATACTTCCTTGTAGTTTTGATTTGTATTTCTCTAATAATTAGTGATGTAGAGCAGCTTTTCATGTGCCTCTTGGTCATCTGTATGTCTTCTTTGGAGAAATGTCTCTTTAGGTCTTCTGCCCATTTTTTTGATTGGATTGTTTTTTTTTAAATATTGAGCTTAATGAGCTGTTTATATATTTTGGAGATTAATCCTTTGTCCATTGATTCATTTGCAAATATTTTCTCCCATTCTGAGGGCAGACTTTTTGTCTTGTTTATGGTTTCCTTTGCCGTGCAAAAGATTTTAAGTTTCATTAGGTCCCAGTTGTTTAGTTTTGTTTTTATTTCCATTACTCTAGGAGGTAGGCTAAAAAGGATCTTGCTGTGATTTATGTCAAAGAGTGTTCTTCCTATATTTTCCTCCGAGAGTTTTATAGTGTACTGTCTTACATTTAGGTCTTTAATCCATTTTCAGCTTATTTTTGTGTATAGTGTTAGGGAGTGTTTTAATTTCATTCTTTTACATGTAGCTGTCCAGTTTTCCCAGCATCACTTATTGAAGAGACTGTCTTTTCTCCATTGTATATTCTTGCCTCTTCTGTCATAGACTAGTTGACCATAGGTGCGTGGTTTATCTCTGGGCTTTCTATCCTGTTCCATTGATCTATATTTCTGTTTTTCTGCCAGTACCATATTGTCTTGAATACTGTAGCTTTGTAGTATAGTCTGAAGTCAGGGAGTCTGATTCCTCCAGCTCTATTTTCTTCCCTCAGTACTGCTTTGGCTATTCGGGGTCTTTTGTGTCTCCATAGAAATTTGAAGATTTTTTGTTCTAGCTCTGTAAAAAATGCCACTGGTAATTTGATAGGGATTGCATTCAATCTGTAGATTGCTTTGGGTAGTATAGTCATTTTCACAATATGGATTCTTCTAATCCAAGAACATGGTATATCTCTCCATCTGTTTGTGTCATCTTTGATTTCTTTCATTAGTGTCTTATTATAGTTTTCTGAGTACAGGACTTTTACCTCCTTAGGTAGGTTTATTCCTAGGTATTTTATTCTTTTTGTTGCAATGGTGAATGGGATTGTTTCCTTAATTTCTCTTTCTGAGCTTTTGTTGTTAGTGTATAGGAATGCAAGAGATTTCTGTGCATTACTTTTGTATCCTGCAACTTTACCAAATTCATTGATTAGCTCTAGTAGTTTTCTGGTGGCATTTTTAGGATTTTCTGTTTATAGTATTATGTCAGCTGCAAACAGTGACAGTTTTACTTCTTCTTTTCCAGTTTGTATTCCTTTTATTTCTTTTCCTTCTCTGATTGCCGTGGCTAGGACTTCCAAAACAATGTTGAATAACAGTGATGAGAGTGGACATCCTTGTCTTATTCCTGATCTTAGAGGAAATGCTTTCAGTTCTTCACCATTGAGAATGATGTTTGCCGTGGGTTTGTCATACACGGACTTTATTATGTTGAGGTAGGCTCCCTCTATGCCACTTTCTGGAGAGTTTTTATAATAAATGGGTGTTGAATTTTGTCAAAAGCTTTTTCTGCGTCTACTGAGATGATCATATGGTTTTTATTCTTCAGTTTGTTAATATGGTGTATCACATTGATTGATTTGTGTATACTGAAGAATCCTTGTATCCCTGGCATAAATCCCACTTGACCACGGTGTATGATCCTTTTAATGTGTTGTTGGATTCCATTTGCTAGTATTTTGTTGAGGATTTTTGCATCTATATTCATCAGTAATATTGGTCTGTAATTTTCTTTTTTTGTAGTATCTTTGTCTGGTTTTGGTATCAGGGTGATGGTGGCCTCGTAGAAGGAGTTTGGGGTGTTTCTTCCTCTGCAATTTTTTGGGAAGAGTTTGAGAAGCATGCGTGTTAGCTTTTCTATAAATGCTTGGTAGAATTCACCTGTGAAGCCATCTGGTCCTGGAATTTTGTTTGTTGGAAGATTTTTAATCACAGTTTCAATTTCATTACTTGTGATTGGTCTGTTCATGTTTTCTATTTCTTCCTGGTTCAGTCTTGGAAGGTTATACCTTTCTAAGAATTTGTCCATTTCTTCCAGGTTCTCCATTTTATTGGCATAGAGTTGCTTGTAGTAGTCTCTTATGATGCTTTGTATTTCTGCAGTGTCTGTTGTAACTTCTTCTTTTTCATTTCTAATTTTATTGATTTGAGTCCTAACCCTCTTTTTTGTGATGAGTCTGGCTAAAGGTTTATCAATTTTGTTTATCTTCTCGAAGAACCAGCTTTTAGTTTTATTGATCTTTGCTATTGTTTTGTTTCTATTTCATTTATCTATGGTCTGATTTTTATGATTTCTTTCCTTCTACTAACTTTGGGTTTCGTTTGTTCTTCTTTCTCTGGTTCCTTTAGGTGTAAGGTTAGAATTTTTATTTGAGATTTTTCTTGTTCCTTGAGGTAGGATTTTATTGCTATAAACTTCCCTCTTAGAACTGCTTTTGCTGCATCCCATAGGTTTTGGATCGTTGGGTTTTTGGTTGTCATTTGTCTCTAGGTATTTTTTGATTTCCTCTTTGATTTCTTCAGTGATCTCTTGGTTATTTAGTAACATACGGTTTAGCCTCCATGTGTTTGTGTTTTTTACGTTTTTTCCCCTGTAATTTATTTCTAATTTCATAGAGTTGTGGTCAGAAATTATACATGATTTCAAATTTCTTAAATTTACCGAGGCTTGATTTGTGACCCAAGATGTGATCTATCCTGGAGACTGTTCCATGTGCATTTGAGAAGAAAGTGTAATCTGCTGTTTTCAGATGGAATGTCCTATAAATATCAATTAAATCTATCTGGTCTATTGTGTCATTTAAAGCTTGTGTTTCCTTATTAATTTTCTGTCTGGATGATCTGTCCATTGGTGTAAGCGAGATGTTAAAGTCCCCCACTATTATTGTGTTACTGTAGATTTTCTCTTTCATAGCTGTTAGCATTTGCCTTATGTATTGAGGTGCTCCTATGTTGGATGCATATATGTTTATAATTGTTATATCTTCTTCTTGGATTGATCCCTTGATCATTATGTAGTGTCCTTCTTGTCTCTTGTAACGTTCTTTATTTTAAAGTCAATTTTATGTGATATGAGTATTGCTACTCCAGCTTTCTTTTGATTTCCATTTGCATGGAATATCTTTTTCCATCCCCTCACTTTCAGTCTGTATGTGTCCCTAGGTCTGAAGTGGGTCTCCTGTAGACAGCATATAGGTGGGTCTTGTTTTTGTGTCCATTCAACAAGCCTGTGTCTTTTGGCTGGGGCATTTAATCCACTCATGTTTAAGGTAATTATTGATATGTATGTTCCTATTACCATTTTCTTAATTGTTATGGGTTTGTTTCTGTAGGTCCTTTTCTTCTCTTGTGTTTCTCACTTAGAAAAGTTCCTTTAGCATTTGTTGTAGAGCTGGTTTGGTGGTGCTGAATTCTCTTAGCTTTTGCTTGTCTGCAAAGCTTTTGATTTCTCCGTTAAATCTGAATGAGATCCTTGCTAGGTAGAAAATCTTGGTTGTAGGTTCTTCCCTTTCATCGCATTAAATATATAATGCCTCTCCCTTTTGGCATGTAGAATTTCTTCTGAGAAATCAGTGGTTAACCTTATGAGAGTTCCCTTGTATGTTATGTCATTTTCCCCTTGTTACTTCTAATAATTTTTCTTTGTCTTTAATTTTTGTCAATTTGATTACTATGTGTCTCAGCGTGTTTCTCCTTGGGTTTATCCTGCCTGGGACTCTCTCAGCTTCCTGGACTTGGGTGGCTATTTCCTTTCCCATGTTAGGCAAGTTTTGGACTATAATCTCTTCAAATATTTTCTTGGGTCCTTTCTCTCTGTCTTCGCCTTCTGGGACCCTTATAACGTGAACATTGTTGCACTTAATGTTGTCCCAGAGGTCTTTCAGGCTGTCTTCATTTCTTTTCATTCTTTTTTCTTTATTGTGTTCCATGGCAGTGAATTCCACCATTCTGTCTTCCAGGTCACTTATCCGTTCTTCTGCCTCAGTTACTCTGCTTTTGATTCCTTCTAGTGCATTTTTCATTTCAGTTATTGTATTGTTCATCTCTGCTTGTTTGTTTTTTAATTCTTCTAGGTGTTTGTTCTTTAATTCTTCTAGGTCTTTGTTAAACACTTCTTGCATCTTCTCAATCTTTTTCTTTCTTCTCCATTCTTTTTCTGAGGTCCTGGATCATCTTCGCTATCATCACTCTGAATTCTTTTTCTGGAAGGTCGCCTACCTCCACATCATTTAGTTGTTTTTCTGGGGTTTTATTTTTTCCTTCATCTGGTACATAATCCTCTGCCTTTTCATTTTTTCTGTCTTTCTGTGAATGTGGTTTTCCTTCCACAGGTTGCAGGATTGTAGTTCTTCTTGCTTCCTGGTCAATTTTAGGTATAACTAGCTTGAAGTTTTTTCTTTTCTTTGTCCAAATGTAACCTTTTTTTTTTTTTTTTGCGGTATGTGGGCATCTCACTGTTGTGGCCTCCCCCGCCGCGGAGCACAGGCTCCAGACATGCAGGCTCAGTGGCCACAGCTCATGGGCCCAGCTGCTCCGCAGCGTGTGGGATCTTCCCGGACCAGGGCACGAACCCCTGTCCCCTGCATCGGCAGGCGGACTCTCAACCACTGTGCCACCAGGGAAGCCTCCAAACGTAACCTTTTTAAGTTTTCTTCTCTTAATCCTTATTCATTAACTCTGTTGGTAACTGACATTGATTGTCATCATGAAATTTCCCATCAGTAATTATATAAGCTAATTTCTGCAATAAGAATAGTTGAAATTATTTTTCTAAGTTCTAAAATAATATTTCATCATAAACAATTCCCTAGAGTCTGCCTTTTGGAATCCCTCTTCTCATCTAGTTTGGAGATTCGTTTCTAAAATAGGGGTCATGAATTATTTGTAGTGAGGTGGATGGACCTAGAAACTGTCATACAGAGTGAAGTCAGAAAGAGAAAAACAAATACCGTATGCTAAGATGTATATATGGAATCTGAAAAAAAATGTTTCTGAAGAACCTAGGGGCAGGACAGGTATAAAGACACAGATGTAGAGAATGGACTTGAGGATATGGGGAGGGGGAAGGGTAAGCTGGGACTAAGTGAGAGAGTGGCATGGCATATATACACTACCAAATGTAAAATAGATAGCTAGTGGGAAGCAGCCGCATAGCACAGGGAGATCAGCTTGGTGCTTTGTGACCACCTAGAGGGGTGGGATAGGGAGGGTGCAAGGGAGACGCAAGAGGGAGGAGATATGGGGATATATGTGTATGTATAGCTGATTCACTTTGTTATAAAGCAGAAACTAACACACCATTGTAAAGCAATCATATTCCAATAAAGATGTTAAAAAATATAAAAATTAAACCACACCCACAGTTGCTTGAGGAAAAAATAAATAAATAAAATAAAATAGGGATCAGCACATCAGATAATACAGTTACTATACATTTCACCCAAGCTTTAAAAATGCATTGAATAGGATAGAGAAGATGTGATACATATATACAATGGAATATTACTCAGCCATAAAAAGGAACACAATTGGATCATTTGTAGAGACGTGGATGGACCTAGGGACTGTCATACAGAGTGAAGTCAGAAAGAGAAAAACAAATATTGTATATTAACGCATATATGTGGGATCTAGAAAAATGACAGATGATCTTATTTGCAAAGCAGAAACAGAGACACAAACATAGAGAACAAACATGTGGATACAAAGGGGGGAAGCGGGGGGTGGTGTGGGATGAATTGGGAGATTGGGATTGACATATATACACTACTGATACTATGTATAAAATAGATAACTAATGAGAATCTACTGTATAGCTCAGGGAACTCTACTCAGTGCTCTGTGGTGACCTAAATGGGAAGGAAATCCAAAAAAGAGGGGATATATGTATACATATAGCTGATTCACTTTGCTGTACAGTAGAAATTAACACAACAGTGTAAAGCAACTATACTCCAATAAAAATTAATTTAAAAAAATGCATTGAATATTTTACTGCTTAAATCCTCTAGGTAATATAGAAATCTTTGGGGAATTTTTATATTGTATTAATTGAAGCATATCAAAGTCGATTGATTCAAAAGACCATGAATTCTACCTACGTAACAGGAGGCAAAAGTAAAAATTAGTAATTGCAATTTCTATTCCACTTCATTAATTCTAGTTTAAGCTACTTTTGGTGTGTTCTATGGAGGAAAAGGTTATTTGAAGAGTTGTCACTATATTTGTCTCTAGCAAAACTAAAGTTTGTTCGTTTGTTTTTTTTTTATTCCAGTTGCTCACCAATTGGAAGACTGAGTTTTCCAGGAATTCTTCAAAGTATAATTTTCAGGACTCTGGCTACCAAGGCTAATTCTTATCTTTCTCTAAGTTATAATACATTCATGGGTTCTTCAGACATTAAAATAGAGGTCAACCCTTTAGGGTGAAGGGAGTAGAAAATAAAAGAGGCCATTTATAGCTTTAAGTTCTTTCTTTATAAAAAGAACTGCTCTGTGTGCCTGGTTTGTGAGGTGATGCTGACGGCCCATCTCTCCGTGGGCAGGTGGGGCCACCTTTGTCACCGTGTCTGGCTTCAGCTAGGACGTGGATTCAATAACATTATGCTGACTCGCAGGCTACAAAGCCTCTGACGCAGGGTCATCACATCTAAAGCTTGATTTTATGTCAGTAGCTGACCTTCTTTTCACCTTCTTCCCCATGGACTTCTTAACTTAGTATTTCTAAAGATATTATACAGTGCCACCTTGCTGACTTAGACGAGGCAGTGACAAATTTAATGTTACTTCACCTCTGCGAGGGAGAATTTAAGACCCATCACTGTGTCCAGAACCCAAGTAGCGTATTTGAATATTCTGAACTGCAAAACTGGTTGCATTAACTAGACTGGAATGGAAATGATGAAAAGAGACAAGCTGTGCAAGGAATTATCAGTTTATCTTCTGGAGGAGGCTATCTCAGAGGTCAAACATTTCTTTTGTCTAACAATGCTTGGAATAAAGAAACATCCCTACTTATAGTCAAGGCTAAGGGATGAATAATCTCTTAAACTGTGCCCCATATCCAAGATGCTGTTATTTACAGGGTGTGAGCACAAGATAGAAAACACAGGTCTAATGCCTTTTCCTGATCTCAATGTTTTTAAAAGGAAATTTGCATTTTCGTTCACTTTTCACTGAAGCAAAATGACAATTTACATTTCAATTGTGGTTTTCCCTAGGCACGGTGTAGTTCACTGAACATGTCAGTCTATCAGCATTTTCTACAGCTGATGTTTCGGTGTCTAAAATGGTGTGACAATGCCACTTTTATGATACTATTTTTCTCCTGTGTAAGAGTGCATAATGAGTTATATACCCCTAATAATATGTTTGCCCCCTGAATGTAAAAGCAGGCAAGGTCAGAAGTTACATTAATCATTTGGCAATGGGCTCATTTGGTCAAATGTCATCAGATAATTTCCTGAGAGCTAAAAATTAGTCAAATTATTGGCTTAACTAAAATGCCTAGTGGGTTAAAGTAAATGATTATTCAGTTCAGTCACAGACAGTTGATCTGGTAGGCCTAGTTGATGATGTTCTAATTAATGCATTATAATATCAATCAAAAATTACTTACTGGGCACCGATCAGGTACATTACACTGATATTCAGTAGGGAGCCACGAGGAAATAACCCACTAAGACATTAGCTAAATGAAGACATATACTGAGCAACCATAAACTGCAAGCTAATGGGGTAGACATGTGTCATTATTAAGTATCAACCTGTAACTATGGGATTGAACGACCTGAAAGCACAGATGCGCTCTGGATCACCCAACCAAGCAGGGATCCAAAGGATCCAAACCTTAACCCTCTTTAAATCACAGCTGTCTCTGCCTGGGAGAATAGAGAAGATACAGAAGTTAAGGCTGGCAGTAAAATGACCACATAGCCTGCAAATTCTCAAAGGGAGGAACGCCATTAACAACTATTAGAATCATCTGGGGATCGGGGTGTTTGTACAAAGTTGGACTGCTAGAAGCCACCTGAGACCTAATTAATGCAAATCCAGCATGCACATTTAAAATAAGTTCTTTAGTTAATTGTAAAGTAGGTGGTGTATAGTTCACATATTGAGAAATACACTTTACGGTTTCACATAGAACCCTGGGTCTATATCATCGTTCCCGTTTGTTTTGGGAAGGTACAACTTAAGTGTATTTTTAATGTATATAAAGTCTAGTATACGGGTATAAGAATTCAGAACCATGATAACATTTTCAGGTATTATTTCTATTACTATTTGCCTTATTTCCTTAAATCCGAATTTGCGAACTGGTAGCCTACTGGCCAGATGTGGTCCATAGGTAGTTTTTTAAATTGACCCAAATAGCTTTTTTAAAATTAATTTTCAACATTATAGATTAGAAGATGATACATCAAAATTTGAAATTCTAATTTCTCTTTAAAAATCAGATGATCTGAGAGCATTGGCCCTCGATTCCCAAATGGCCTCAGTCAGCCAAAACTGAAGAGCAGCTGCCCCTTTTGATGGCCAGTCTGCCATAATCCCATGGCTCCAGATCATCTCCCTGACACCATGGCCAAGTGTCAGGTGCCATTTGTCACCACGATATTTCAGATGCTGTCTCCCACCCCGCCCACTTGACTCATTTATATCACCTGCCTACCTCCTCAAGGCACTGGAGTTTGTGACCCTGTCTTAAGGGTACTTCAAAACCAATTGCTTTTGAACACTATTTGATGATGAAGACAGATATTCCATGTTCAGACTTGTTCGACTGTATCCCCCTGGGATGCCCGTACTATGCTCCTAGGCAGAATCTGGGCTAATTCGTTTAAAAAATGCCCATTAATCAAAAGAAGGTTCAATCTAACTCAGGCCTTTCTAAGAGGCTACACAATTTGCTATGTCTAATTGATGTGCATATTTTATTTTGTGAGTTTTCTTTCTTTTTTTTTTTTTTTTACAGCAAAAGGAAAGATACTGCTATAGAGACTGTCGTTTTACAGAAAACACAGTTGGTTACAGTATTTTACCAAAAATAAAAATAAATAATGGTTTTTAAAAAACACTCTAAAAACTCACCTTAAATCAATCACATGTGATCAATAGCCCAAGAATATTCAATGGGCAATTCATGTCCTATGTTTCCTTCATTCCATAAAAAAATATAGTTAAAATATTTTATATTATTTCTCAGCAGGACCTTGAAAATCAAACATGCTGCCTTTTCCCAAGACCAAATATAACCTGGCAATGGAAAAATAAGCATTTTCCTTCGTTATTTTTACGCCCTTGATTATGTTCACTGAAAATAACTCTCAAGAAAATTCAAGGTAAAAATCTGTTAATGAAATATTGCCTGGGTTTAAGTTTGAAAACTACATGTCATGATATCATTTCTCTCCTGCAGTTCAGGTCTCCCTTTTACCTAGGGCAGCAGAAGCTCTGTGGATTAATTCATGGTGATTTAGGTTTGGGTTCCAAGTCTCTCATTTTTTGTCTCTGTGAACTTAATACTACTTATTTTGCTTCTGTAAAATGCGATAATAATCCTACTTCATAGACTCGTTAGGAGGATAAATGTACTTTGATTAATAAGGTACATGGCACAGGTTCAATAAGTGATAGCCTTAATCAGTGAAGGTGACTCTTTTTCTGAAACTGACTAAAGAATATTTTATAGGACCTAAGAAAAACTCCTGAAAAAGTAAGTAGTAAACCCTTGTTTCAATTTTCCTTTTAAAGAGATTTGTTCATCTAACAAAAAAAAGGCAAATGAATATGTTACTCATGACAAAGCACTGTTTAGGCTAATAGCTAGTCATCACTCCTACCTAAGACTCTTTCTCAGTCTCTAAAAATTAAAGTCTACAGAAAAGTAAATGTTTCTTTTAAAAATTAACTTTTATTTTTGAAAATAAGATCAGAAGAGCTATTAACACAGATCCAAAAGGGAGTTACCAGAAAGTCAGCTGGTCTTCCAAAGAATCGCGCTCAAGAAATGGGGCCTCTTAACTGGTCCAGGAAGGTGGGCAAGCAGCACCCCCAGAGCATCAGTCAGACCTTTTCTGCTCTTCCTTTAGACCTCTGGTACCCCCACCCTCTTTTATCCCTGCTACTCAAGCTCTTGTTTTTCCTCCTCAAAGCAGAAGATCGAATATGAATGATGGAAAGGTTGATATGACAGTTAACATCTTTTTGAACCCTTACTACGTGTCATTCACTAAGATATACATTTTATATGTATATATCAATCAATCCTGACAAGAAGCCACAGAGGAAGGAATTATTGCTCCATTTAAGAGGTTGGCCAGATCACACAGTCTCTGGGTTGGCCTGGGACCCAAGCCTGGTTTGCCTGAATTCAAGCCAGTTATAAACGCAATAATGATTAGTAGTGTTTTCTATATGTTTTTTAAAGCAGTGAATTAATATTTATATTTTTTCTATTAAATTTAAAATAAGTGGCTTATTCTTTGCTTGAGTTTGTTCCAGAGTTGCTGACTTTGTTTAGTTATATTTTTTTCTTTGTTTTTTTCCTATGACTTACTGGCTCTCAGTAGATAGACAGTTTTAAACTTAAGTTGTTTTTTGAGTCATGCATTATTTTATAATTTAGGAATTTTCTTTGTATAAAGCTGTAATTGCGTCTCATGGACATCACAGCACAAGACATATTTATTAAGTAACTGTCAGCTATATTTAGTTTATTGACTACTTCTTGATTCTATTTTCTTCATTCCAAAATATAACAAAACTGTATATTCTCTCCATTTTTCTATACCATCAAAGTTTTACTTCAACTTAAGTGAATTTTTAAATGTTAAAAATTATGGTGATTCTTTATATCTCAAAACTTTACCTTCCCTTTGGCTCAGCAACTCTTCCAGTCACATTTTAATATCTTATTGTCTTCGTTTTTTTTCTAATGTGCCATTTATTTTTTTCTTCTAGATCTTGGAATCTTAAAATGCTTGAGCTGAAGGAGACCTTGGAAATAATTTCATGTGATTCTCTCATCTTGCAGTTGAGAAAATTAAGTTTTGGAGGGTTTGAATGGCTTACTCAAGACCACATAGCTAGTGCTATAGCTGAAAATCACATTCTGTGCACTTTCCAAGTCTCCTATGCTTTCCTGCTCATTGTAAGTAAAAATCATTAGAAACTAAAACCTCTCTTAGCCTCCGCAAATAGCTTGAAAGTTCTGTGTAACAATAATTTCTACCATAGCCTGTTAGACCCATACTCCCATCCTGACCTTGCCTCCTTGATATCTTCTTCTTTTATAGCTTACATTATTTTATTCAATCAATTAATTTTAAGGTTCTGGGCTATTATTTAGTCAAATGAACTTAATTTCGTTGGGATGCTTGTTCTTTGGTGCACATGAAGAGAGAAATATTTAAGAGTGAGCAGTTCAGCTCAATGGGTCATTTTTTTTTTTTTTTTTTTTTGCGGTACGCGGGCCTCTCACTGTTGTGGCCTCTCCGCCTGTGGAGCACAGGGTCCAGACGTGCAGGCTCAACGGCCATGGCTCACGGGCCCAGCCGCTCCACGGCATGTGGGATCCTCCCGGACCGGGGCACGAACCCCTGTCCCCTGCATCGCAGGCGGACTCTCAACCTCTGCGCCACCGGGGAAGCCCTGCATTTCATTTTTTTAAAACAAATTTGTGCTCTACTTAATATTTGGATGTATGGTCTTGAATAGATGTCAACATTTTCTCACAGCTGAGCCCAATGGCACTTGGATGTCAGCAACTTAAAATGGATAGAATAGTGTACTAGATTTACCCTGGAAATTGTGAAATAAAATTCATATTTTATGGCAAGACAGAAAAACTTAAACATCGACAATTTTCTCTGCCCTTTGGCCTCCTCTCTCCCCTCTACTGTGTATTATATATCTGCATTATGCGCCAACCAAACCTTCCCTATTGGGAGAAATACCTGCTCAGCCAAAAAGAGCAACATTCTACTAGCACCAAGACAACTCTTTAAAAGATAACATTCCTTCTCGACTTTGTAAGGGGTCATGATGGCCCATCACTTTGTACTTACAGATCTGGATTGTGCAAACTGTCTATGTCACTTAATGTACAGCTCTCTGTCTCAAAAACCTATGTAACTATGCTTTGATCTCTAACAGGCAGAATAGTTCTTGGAGCTTTCTGAGAGGCTACTCCTGGGTCATAATCCGCAATTTGGCATGAATACAATTTTCCATTTCTTTCTTAGATTGACTGATTAATTTTTGGTGGACAAAATTTAAGGTTAATAACCTTTTTCTTAAAAAACATTTTTTTTTCTTTTAGGAAATGCATACTGAAGCTCAACACCCACCAAGAGGCAACCCCAGTTTTCGGGTTACTAACACCATCCTCTTACCTCACCACTGACCAATCAGAGGAAGGTCACACACTCTACAGACCGTCCCCCACTCCCCCTGAAATTTTGCCTATAAAAACGTTTCCCTGAAAATCATCAGGGAGTTGGAGTCTTTGGAGCATGAGCCACCTATTCTCTTTGCATGGCCCTTGCAATAAACTTTTCTCTCCTCCAAACTCTGATGTTTCGGTTTGTTTGGCCTCACTGTGCGTCAGGCACACAAACTTGGGTTTGACAACAATATGATTCAGAAAAATGGTGTGTGTATATATATAATATATATCAATTAACATATTAATATTAATATAACATACACATATAGAGAAAGGGAGAGAGAAACAAATGTTAACATTTAGGATATTTTGTGAATATGCAGAAATTCTCTGTACTATTTTTGCAACTTTTCAATAAGGTCTGCAATTATTTCAAAATTAATTAAAAACATAATTGGCAGCATGAAAACTTACATGATATGCCATTCACTTAAGACTGGCATTCTGATAACTTAAGAAAAATAAACAGTGAACTGTAAAAAACCTCTTTCACTTACATATACCTAACATTCTCAGATAAATGGCAGCCTTTACTTATATAGTTAGCTCTTGAATAACAAATCCCCTGGGAAAGGGATGCTGGTGTTAGAAGTCAGGTGTGTTAAATTAAAACAGAAAAAGAAACATCTAAATTATGTCAAGTGGAGCTATCTGTGATTATAGTTGATGTCAAAAATTCCCACCTCTTCTGCTCTGCCCATAGCTTCTATTTTTCCTAGTCCTATTGTAGTAAACTGGGCAAAACCTTAGCAACAATTCTGCAAATTTTTCTGCTGTGTCTTTTGTCCCAGTTTCTCTCCCTCCACTCAAGATCCCTCTGCCTCTGGTTCCCTCTAGTCAGGACTGCCACATGCTGGGAGACAGGTGGATTCATTGACCTTTAATAAATTCATTCTCTCCTAAGTGTTCCCTCAACAGCCCTACATTTTAAACAAGTTATGTCTAACTGTGGATGGAAGGGCATTTTTGAAGAGATTTTAACTATTAGCAAACAGCTGTGTGTATGTGTGTGTGGATATGCTCCCATGAGCCCCAAAAAAGTCTTAAAATCACCGTGGACCACTTGCAGACAGGAGAGATAGCCAGAATGCCTGCATCATCTACTGCTACTGTCATCACAGCCTCATTTCCCATATTTTGATGCAAGTTCCTTTTTGAATATTTTTTCCTAGCAAGAACATCCACAGATCTTCCTTTGCTAAGAATTCATGATCTGAATTGTTCTTTCATAAAAGACATATACAGTCTTCATGATGTATTCCGCCAGGTTTGAGGCGATGTGGTTTAGGAAGGCTCCTATGAGGTCTCAAACGGCACATAGAAAATGTGACGTGGCAGTTTGGAGTGAAATTATTCATTGTAGTCATAGAAGCATCAGAATTTTAGCTGATATGAAAACAGAAATGGCAGTCACAGATGTAAAAGAAAAATGCTGTTAAAGGATGATTATTAAAATAAGCTGCTTATTTAGGATTTCTTATTTGAAAGAAAAAGGAACTCTCACATAATATTCTATTACCCTGTAAACATAAGAACAATGGGGTATCTGTAAACCCAATTTAATTTTTAGATAATAATCATGATGAGTCAAAATAAGATTAAGGAAGATATATCCAACACTCAACAGGAAAAAATACTTCCTAAAATAGAAAATTGAAAGACACACAATCATTCAAAATAATTCTGAAATGGATAGTAAGTGGTCATTTTCACTTTTTACAGTTTAGATAATTAATGAAACAATGAAAACTTTATGTAAACATGTACGTGAATAAAAACAAAATTACCTTTTATGTGGCCACTGATGCATCCAATGCCAAGCAGTGCTATAGACACTTAATATTCAGAATAGAAATGTGGGGACTTCCCTGGTGGTCCAGCTTTTGAGACTCTGTGCTTCTGATGCAGGGGGGCCAGGGTTTGATCCCTGGTCGGGGAACTAGGATCCCACATGCTGGGAGGCCAAAAACAAAACAAAACAAAACCAACAAGTAGAAATAGTGTATTAGAAAGTTTGAACCATTAATCCCTCTGTCCACTAGCTTTGTGAGCTTTGCTAAATTACTTAGACTCTCTGACCCCATTTCCTCATTTACAAAATGGAGGTGAAGTGCCTGGCACATAGTAGACACTCAACAAATGGTGGCTAATAGTAGTTATAGAAACAGATGATTTGTATTGAGTGTTTATTGTGTGCCAAGCACTTTGATAAGAGGTCTCAATGCGTTACCTTACTTATCAAGTAGAGGTCACAGTAGTGGTAATAGTGAGATCTTACAGGATGTTAGAGGACTGAGAAAACAATTTTAAAATTTACTAAAATGGGCTTCCCTGGTGGCACAGTGGCTGACAGTCCGCCTGCCGATGCAGGGGACACGGGTTCGTGCCCCGGTCCAGGAAGATCCCACATGCTGCAGAGAGGCTGGGTCCGTGAGCCATGGCCACTGAGCCTGCGCATCCAGAGCCTGTGCTCTGCAATGGGAGAGGCCACAACAGTGAGAGGCCCGCGTACCGCAAAAAAAAAAAAAAAAACCCAAAACTAAAATGATACTTAGTTGTAAGAAAATAAAATCTGTATCTGAAGGTCTTAGCGGTAGAGAGTCAAGGGTTGTGTTTAAGTTCAGGGAATCCTGAGATGGTCAAGCTAACACCCTTCCCTTCTATAAGAGCTTTGAGGGGTACTCAGCCTCCAGCTCTCCCACTGAAGCACCATCATTTCTGATGCTGAGATGACTATGGCCTCACCTTCTCCAGATCCTCCCAAGAATCCAAGTCCCAAGAGACAGCCTTTGACTGACAGCTTCCTACTTATATTTCTGCTCCATTAGATTGACTGAGAGTTGATTAGTGACAATTGATATGCAATTATAGTAATGGCCATAATGATGTCAGGATAATTAACCATCACAGGTCTACTGCAAGTGCATTGCTCCTATTTGTAGTTTTAGTAATACCTTATTACTTCCAGGACTTCTATTGGCCGTAGAAGGAACTCAATCATGATAGATTCTTAATTCTATATTCTTCATTTAAACCAATGAAAAGCCACTGAAGTTCTAAACCACCCATTTCCATATAAAGACTCAAAGACAAGATCATTGTAAGAATTTCTAAAACATGTTCACTGATTGCATTTTTATTATTAATTTTTTTCAAGTGGTATTTAGTATTCTCTGTATTTTACATCCATAATCTACAGCTAAGCTTACCCACTATTCTTCCAAAACTTTTTCCCATTCCTTTTAGTCCAGTATCTATATTATAATGCTCATACACCAAGAATATTGGACATAATGGCATACCCTTTTCATTCCTTATTCTTTTTTTTTTGCGGTACGTGGGCCTCTCACTGCTGTGGCCTCTCCCGTTGTGGAGCACAGGCTCCGGACGCGCAGGCTCAGCGGCCATGGCTCACGGGCCCAGCCGCTCCGCGGCATGTGGGATCCTCCCAGACCAGGGCACGAACCCGTGTCCCCCGCATTGGCAGGCGGACTCTCAACCACTGCGCCACCAGGGAAGCCCTAGCATACTGTTTTTGAGGTTCATCCATGTCGTAGGATTAATCAGTAGTTTGTGTCTTTCTTATTGATTTATCTATTCAACACTTGATAAGCATTTGGACTGTTTGCAGTTTGGGGCTATTATAAATAATACTGCTTTGAAATTGGCACACAAGTCTTTTATGGACATGTGTTTTATTTCTCTTGGGTAGATTCTTAAGAGTGGAATTGCTGGGTTGTATCATACGTTTAACTTTTTAAAAAAGCCACCTATTTTCCAAAGTGGCCACACCATTTTACATCTCCACCAGTAATTCCAGTTTCTCCACATTCTTGCCATTACTGTTTTTTATTATAGTCACTGGGTGGGGGAAAGGGTGTTGTGTATCTCATTTTGGTTTTAACTGGCACCTTCCTAGTGACTAATGATGTTGGTGATATTTTAAACATGTTTATTAGTTATTCATGTATCTTCTTTGGTGAAGTTTCTACTCAACTCTTTTGTCCACTTTTTAATTGAATAGTTTATCTTTTTCTTGAGTTGTAAGAGTACTTTAAATATCCAAGATACAAATCCTATATCAAACATAAAATTTGCAAATATTTTCTTCCAATCTGTGGCTTGATTTTCATTTCCTTAGTGATATTTCTAAAAAATCAAATGTTTTTTTAATTTTGAGAAGGTCCAATTTATCATTTTCCTTTTGTGCCAGAGCTAAGAAACCTTTGCCTAATTTAAGATGACAAAGATTTTCTCTTGTGTCTTCTCGAAGTTTTATAGCTTTAGCTGTTATATTTAGGCCTATGTTCCATTTGGAGTTAATTTTTGTGTATTGTGTGAAGTATGAGTCCAAATTAATAGTCTTTTTTCATATAGATGTCCAATTTTCCAAGCATTATTTGTTGAAAAGACTATCTTTTGCCTTGGCAATTTTGTTGAAAATCAACTGACCATATATAGGTTTATTTAAATTCCATTCCATTGATCTCTATGCCTACTCTCACACCAATAATAACCTGTCTTGATTTTTGTAACTTTATAGTACATTTTGAAATTGAGTAGTGTCATTCCTCCAATTTTATTCGTTTTCAAAATTGTTTTGGCTATTATAAACCTTTTATTCTAAGTTACAAAAATCAGCTTATCAATTTCTATCAAAAAAAAATCCTGCTAAGATTTTGAGATTGTGTTGAATCCATAGATCAATTTAGGAGAACTGCCATCTTAACAATATTGAGCCTTCCAGTGCATGAACATGGAGGGTCAATTTCTCTCAGCCATTTTAAGTAGTTTTCAGTGTATGAGTCTTGCACCTCTTTTATTACATTTATTTCCAAGCATTTTACTCTTTGTGATGCTATCTGGAATGAAATTATATTCTTAATGCTATGTTTGGAGTTTTAATTTGTAGTATATAGAGATACATTTTTAAAATTTTGATCTTGTACTCACAAGACTGTGCTACCTCATTTATTAATTCTAGTAGTGTTTGTGTGTGTGTGTTTTCTTCAAGATTTTTATACAGCATCAGGTGATCTGTGAATAAAAACCATCTTACTTCTTCATAGTCAATTTGATGCCTTTTATTTCTTTTGTTCCTTTACTGCACTGGCTAAAACTTTGAGTAACATTTTTATTGTTTTTTGTCTGAGTCGGGTCTTCATTGCTGTGCGTGGGCTTTCTCTGGTTGCGGCGAGCAGGGGCTACTCCTCATTCCAGTGCACAGGTTTCTCATTGCCATGGCTTCTCTTGTTGCAGAGCATGGGCTCTAGGCGTGCGGGCTTCAGCAGTTGTGGCTCACGGGCTTAGTTGCTCCACGGCATGTCGGATCTTCCCACACCAGGTCTCGAATCTGTGTCCCCTGCATTGGCAGGCAGATACTTAACCATGGCGCCACCAAGGAGGTCCCATTTCTATAGTTTTTAATATATTCACAGAGTTATGCAACCATCACCACAATAAATTTTAGAATATAAGTGGTGAGAGCAGACATCCTTCTCTTGATCTTGATCTTAAGAGGCAAGCATTCACTGTTTTACCACTAAGTATGATGTCATCTGTAGGTTTTTTACAGATGCCCTTTATTAGGAAGGAAGTTCTTTTTTAATCTTTTTCTGAGAGTTTTTAATCATAAATGTGTTTTATTTTATCAAATGCTTTTCTGTATCTACTGAGCTGATATATGGTTTTTGTCCTTTAATCCAGAGGTCCCCAACCCCCGTGCTGGTACCAGTCCGCGACCTGTCAGGAACCGGGCCGCACAGCAGGAGGTGAGTGAAGCTTCATCTGCCTTTCCCCATCGCTTGCATTACCGCCTGAACCATCCTCACCCCCTGCCCCCTGATGCCATCTGTGGAAAAATTTGTCTTCCACAAAACTGGTCCCTGGTGCCAAAAAGGCTGGGGATTGCTGCTCTAGTCTACTAATATGGTGTTTTACTTTTTTTTCCCCATGTTAAACCAACCTTGCATTCATGTTATATAGTCCCTCTTATGCACTGCTAGATTTGGTTTGCTAACCCTTTTTTAGAAATTTTTTTTACGTTCATGAAAGATACTAATCTTTAGCTTTCTTTTCTTGTAATGTCATCTGATTTAATATCTTCAGAGAATGAGTTGAGAAGTGTTCTCTATTTTATAAAGAGTTTGAGAATGATTTTATCATTTCTTCTTTAAATATTTGATTGAATTCACCAGTGAATCCATCTGGGCCTGGGCTTTTCTTTGTGGGAATATTTGAAAGTATTAACTTAATTTCTTTACTTGTTATAGGACTATTATGGGTTGAATAGTATCACCCAAAAAGATATGTTGAAGTCCTAACCCCCAGGACCTCAGACTGTGTTCTTTAGAAATAGGGTCACTGCAGATGTAATTAGTCAAGATGAGGTCATACTGGATTAGGCTGGGCTCTTAATCCTCTATGACTGGCATCCTAGTAAGAAGAAGAGGCAGACACATGGTGGGAGAAGACCATATGATGACAAAGGCAGAGACTGAAGCTGATGCAGCTGCAAGCCAAAGGAGGATTAGCTGACAAACCACCAGAAGTTAGGAAAGGTTAAGGAAGGATCCTCCAGGTCCTGCCAACACCTTGATCTTGTACTTCTAGCCTGCAGAACTGTGAGATATAAATTTCTATTGTTTTAAGCCACTCAGTTTGTGGTACTTTGTTGTGGTTGCCCTAGGAAATGAATACAAACTCTTTTCAGATTTTCTGTTGTGTTGATTCAGTTTTGGCAATTTCTTTCTAGGAATTTGTCCAACTCATCTACATTGCCTAATCTGTTGGCATAAAGTTATTTGTAGCCCCTTTTAATTTTGGTAGGGTGGGTAGTGATATCCTGCTTTCCTGATTTTAGTAATTTGTGTCTTCCTTTTTGGTCAGCATAATAAAGGCTCGTCAACTTTACTGACCTTTTCAAAGAACCAACTTTTATTTTCATTGATTTTATTTTTCCTCTTATCTATTTCATTAGTTTCCAGTATGACTGCTATTTCCTCCCTTTTGCTTGCTTAGGTTTAAGTTGCTCTTATCTTTCTAGTTTTTAAAACTGGAAGCCTAGAATATTACAACCCTTTTTCTTTTCTAATATAAGTGTTTAAAGCAGCAAATACCCTTCAGATCACTCTTTTAGTTGCAACCCATAAATTTCAGTGTTTTCACTTTCATGCAGTTCAAAATATCTTCTGATTTCCTTTGTTACTTCTCCTTCAGACCATGAGTAACTTAATTTGCAAATATTTGGGTGATTTCCCAAATTTCTTTCTATTATCTATTCCTAATGTAATTCCATTGTAACCAGAGGACATAATTTGCATGGTGCCAATACTCTTAAATTTACTGAGGCTTGTTTTATGGCCTAGCATATACACTATCCTGGAGAATGTACTTCTTAAAAAGAATATAAATTCTGCTGTCACTAAGGACAATGGTCTATACATATCTGTTAGGTTGATAGTGTTGTTCAAGCTTTCTATAGTCTTAGCAGTTTTCTGTCTAGTTGTTCTACCCATTATTGAGAATGTGAAATTAAAATATCAAATTATTGTCTATTTCTACATTCATATCTAACAATTTTTGCTTCATGTATTTAGGACTGTTTTGGGTGCATGTACATTTCTAATTATTATAGCTTCTTGACATACTGACCTTTTTATTACAAAATGTCTGTTTCTAGAAATATATGTCTTAAAGTCCGTTTTGTCTGACATCATTATTGCCACTGCAAATCCCTTATGTTTGCCATTTGCATGGTCTATCACTGTTAAGTACTATTAGTCTTTTCATCATCATAATACATAATGCAACTTTGTACTTACTTTTATAGTTATCCTTTTATTAATTTGCAAGCTTTTTCGTAACAATAAAGCATAAATTCTTTGATGAGTTTCATACATCTTTCTGTATAGTGTTGGGTATAATAAATACTTGCTCCATTACAAGGAATTAGATACTAAACAAACTCCTCTTTAAAATAATAATCCAGTTGTGTTATTTGCTCATGGTGTTGTTGACTCATGTTTTCCCACCTTCAGTCCAGGTTTTGAAAGCTGTGAATGATACTCACCTGCCTTTCTCCCAGTTCCAATCCTAGATTTATGAAATGTACAAAGATTTTTTAACCACAACTCCTCTGTACTCAAGAATCACATTTTAGGAACACTCATTTAAATCAGATGGTTTAATCTCAGGTATCTTTGCTCTCCTGCAAAACTTTGATAAAAATAGAAAATTGTCCAGACAATTACACAGGTCTCAAATATCATATGTCATGTGCATAATCCTGTTTTTTCTCACAATAAAGATAAAAGAATACTTTTGAGCTTTTAGGAATCATTATCTTACAAGGTAATTTAATAATTGCATAACTTTTGTGTTAAAGGGCTTCTTCAGGCATTGATCTTTTTGGTATTTTGAAGCCTTGCCTCAGTAAAAGGATCTTGCTGATTGCCACATATAAGATATACAATTATTATCCAAGTGATCTGTTTGTCAGTTTAATTGGGGATTGAGTATGATACGTGTTGATTTCAATAGGCTTAAAAAAAATTCTTGTCTGATCAACGAATCATATAGGACAAAAAAGGTCATTTTTTAAAACCTAGACTTTTTCTTTCCTCTTAAATGGCTATGAAATTTTTCACTGATGTCTGAAATTGAATAAAATTGCCTAAGTATACTCTTTTTTTTTTTTGTGGTACATGGGCCTCTCACTGTTGTGGCATCTCCCATTGCGGAGCACAGGCTCCAGACGCGCAGGCTCAGCGGCCATGGCTCACGGGCCCAGCTGCTCTGTGGCATGTGGGATCTTCCTGGACTGGGGCACGAACCCATGTTCCCTGCATCGGCAGGCAGACTCTCAACCACTGCACCACCAGGGAAGCCCGAACCTAAGTATACTCTTAATCCCCATATATAAAGACATTTTTATGAGATTACTGTATTGAGACTTCTTGATTTGTGGCTCCCTTAAAATCACGTCTGTATTTGATATATGCATATAAGGACAGGAAGAATGATGCAATTATAGAAAGGTGTAAATGGTGTTAGAGAATGGAAGATAAGGATTAACATTAATTAAACTGATGCATAATATCATGGATCAGGATAAAAGGGAATCCCTTCTTTTTGAGAAATTACTTTTATTTTTTCTAGGGAAATACACAAAATACTTCTATTGGCAATTCATCTCCACCCTTCAGTTGAATTTCTATTTCCAGAAATGCAGTTTCTCATTGTCAGCCAAACTTTCTGATCAGCGTATTGTTTTCAGAAGAAACGGATAACTTGTAAGGCTCAACGAACATAGTTGCAAATTGCTAAGATTCTTCTTTATCACTTGAACGTCTGTTATACACCCTGCACGTGAGCCAAATCTTCATTTAAATTCCAAACTCCATAATAAACATTTCCATGAAGAATTCTTGCAATACACAATAACAAAAGATAGTCAAAACTCTTCTGATTTAGGCAGTTTTTGTTTAAGTAGACTATCTAAACACAGCTGCCACAACTTCCAATAAATACAGAGCAGCATAAAACCACCTGCACTTGGTTTTGTCCTTGGAAAAGACGCATCTTCCCCCTAGTTGTTAGAAAATTCCGTACCAAATAAGATAGTTTTCTCATATTGCATGAAATACAGCATTTAACTTAACCTGACTCCTATAACCCAACATAAAACCTGTTTCAGAGCAGAAACAGACCCATAATTAAAATTGCATCACATGATACGTTCACAGAAATACTTAACACCTAAAGCCTTAAACAGACAGACAGACATAGAAATGCAGCCTCAGACTGAGACTTTGGGTTGTGAAATGTACACCCACGACCTTGTTTTGCTGGCCTGCTTTGTAACCGCGGGTTCCGCCCTGAGATGGGTGATGGGCCGCTCTAACTCATGAAGATTTCTGTCTCTTCCGCCATCCACTTCACAGGTAGTATGTGACTCCTCCACGCAACAGGTCCTGAGCCTGCGGCAGGGCTGGGGCCCGGTAGGGCAGTTTCTCAGTCGCCACGCGGCCCAGTTGCCGCATCTCCATCCCGCGTCCGGTCCCTCGAATGTAAGCCAGGCCGTTCGCTTGCTTTACCCGTGGTGGGCAGCCAATAGTTACTTATGGCAGAAGGAATATTATTATCTACGTGTCACTCGGAGCTTGGAGGACGAGTACAAAGTACAAGCCCTCCACGCCGCGCTCGGCCGCGGTCCTTTCCCCGTCGAGCCTCCTCCAAGCCACCGCCACCGCACGCGGTCCTGGGTGCCACCCGCGGGGAAAAAAAGAGCGCGGTCGCGCGCAACTGAGCATGCGCCGCTGCCCGCCCGCCCCGCTTTACGGCCCTCCCCACCCTCCACGGGGGCCGTAGGAGTTGCGTCGCGAAATCAACCACGCTCTCTCCCCGCCCCTCAGGCCGCTGGGACCTGGAGCGTCCGGGAGCGGGCGCCCGTGCGTGATGACGCACGTGGTCGCGAAGACGTGGGGACGCAGGCGGCCGTATAGAGCGTGAGTTTTCGCGTCTGTTCGGCGCCGATGCAGTCGTCCGTTGCGCGCCGCGTCTCTCGACTGTTCCCAGGGCCGCGGGGCGGGCGCTGGCGGCGGCGGCAGCGGCGGCGCTGCGGGAGGCCGTGGGCTTCCCTGGGGCCAGGCGAGGGCGGGGTTGGAGGCGCAGCCTCCGCTCCGTGGGAGCTCTCAACAGGTCCGAGAACTGGGAGGGAGTTTCCCGGAGCGAGTCTAACGGGGGTCTCTTCATCTTCACTCGCGTCTCTGCTTGAGGCCGATCGCACAGGGAACGACGTGCCCAGGCCCCGGGTGGATGGCGTTGGCTCTGGGAGGCGCGGGGCGGGGGGGTGTGGTTTAAAGGGACGTTGCATCAGCGACAGCTTGTAGTTTCAGTTTCTCTTGGAAGAGTAACTCTGTTTCTCAGAACAAGTGTGTGGCAAACAATCCTAATCCTAATCTAAGTAGTGGTATTTCTGCTAATACGGGGCAGGAAATACACTGTGTATTTAATCCTTTTCTGTCCAGGCCTTAAAAACCTTTACAAAAACGGATCACATGCTTATATGATTTTCCAAACCGAGCATAAACTCAGTGTTACTGTCAAATTATTGCATAGTCATGATTGAGTCATCGAGATGGGTTGGTCTCTTTGCAGTGACAGCTGGACTTTGCTCTTTTTTTTTCCCCCTTTGGAATTCCTCCTTAAAAATCTGTCTTATGTCTCACATTTATATGCCACTTTTTGCTGTCCTAATAACCTTTAAATCTAAAAACTTCTAATTTGCTGCTGGTGTGGCAGGGCTTGGGAAAGCAAATAATCTTAGAAGAAGGCAGTGCATTGGGTTCCCAAATTGTTCCAGGGCTACCAGCATCAACGTCAGCGGGGGAACTTGTTGGAAATGCAAATTTAGGAGTCTTACCCCAGATTTAGTGAATCAGAAATCTATTTTAACAAGACTTCGAATTGATCCCAAGGCACCTGTGTGCTAAAGCTTGCGAATTACTGGCCATAGTGATAAAGAACAGCCATTGTGTAGTCATAGAATGGAATTTGAATCCAGGTGAAACCTTTCTTAGGTGTAGGACCTGGGACAAATTAGTTAAAGGTTACTTCATAGGACTGAAAGTATTCAGTATAAAAATGCAGGAAAAGAGTTTAACACAGGTGGAAAACAAAGATGAGATGTTATTAAGGAACTTGTTAGAACTGTCTAAAATAAGTACATAGACTGTGCTGAAAGGATTCTTCCTTGATTTAGATGTGGGTTGTAGTGCACAAATATTGTGCCTCTTCTGCTGCTTAGAGGGCAGTTTATTTTTATGGATTCTCATTATATTGTATACGATTGAGGCTGTCGAATGTAGGATATTCAGTTAATACCAATGCTGTAGTATTTTTAAGAACTGCATTAGTAATTGTGTTAAAGAGCAGTTTTTAATTCTTTGGCCTTTTGGTTTTTTCAGCTTCATTGTGCCTTCTTTTGACCCAGAATTTGGTAAAGAAAGTAGAGTGGATAACTGATCGGAGATCAGCCTTAGCCTTAGAGTTGAGAAGTATTATAGAGCAGTGACATGGAAACGAGAGACAAAACTGAAGATGTTTCTGTCCTTTTTTCCCCATGTGTCGTACAGCTCCACGATAGCAAAGAAGTTCTCATCATATCTACTTACCTGTGTTTTCTGGAAGCATCACAGGAATTAAGTTAGATGTGCCCTCCATCTGCTGTTTTTACAGAATGTCAGCTGCAGTGTTACAGCTTTTTCCTTCCCCTTTTCAGGGGGTTGGTGTTGGGGGGATAAAGAGAAATATTCGGGATTTGAAGCAGCTGACCTAAAGCCTAGACTCATTGTGATGTTGAGAAGAGTCTGTAGCACCATGGCCGAAACAACAGGTCACTTTGATTAGAGTCCACTGCTCCCGAGGCCACAGCGTGGCTCCTGGGTATTGTGGGTGAGTTTTCAGATAACTGTGAGTCAGTTTAGATATTTATACCCTATAAATAATTTTGTTAATGCTAAATTAACACTGTCCCATCATGAAGTATTCACTTTTCAAAGGCCCCATTTTTCTTGTTCACTGTGTCAGAGAGGCTGATCTTTAGCGGTGGTTTTGGGTCAGGCACACCCTGCTTTGAACCCCACCTCTGCTACATACTGATTGTGTCCAGTAGACAAGTTACATCCTCCCAGCCTGAATCTCCTTTCCTATAGAGTAGGACTCGTGGTGTGTGACCACCTCAGGACAGTGAATAAAATGAAATCAAGTGGAAAGCATGTCTGTTAACGCCGAGAGGCTCAGTAACTGGTGCATGTTGTACAGGGGAGAAAAGGTAGTTATTACCTCAAACCTAGCTTGATCTCATTCATTTCCTCGTAATATTTTTATAAATGAGGTAATTTTATTAATTACTTGATTGCGCTGCTTTTCTTTTTAAGCAAAATGCTGAAGAGCTTTCACAGTATTGTGAATGAGAGAAAGCAAACACTTTGGAGAAAGTTAAAACTCTAAACCTGGTAGAAAGGCACCATTTTCAGTTCTGTCAGCATAACAGAGCAACTTTCATAAATTGTTTTGAGTGTTTACTGGAAGGTCAAGGTCAGCGGGTGATTACTGTTTAAGTATCTACAGTTAGTTAATGGGGACAGTCAGCCACAGAAGGGGGCACTTTGTTATAGGAGATGAGGCTTCACTGAAGACATGCACCAAAGAATAAGAAAATGCTATTATAGCTCTGAAATCATTATTTTTCAATATGGATGCTTAATGATTGGAAAGTGAAGAGTTTTATGTTCCATTTTAAAAAATGATCAAAAAATCTCATATTTCTGTATATAGTGCATATGAATATGTGAGCATGGAAACGACTTGAAAGGTGTCATACTAGGTCATAATTTCGTTTACTTGGCAATGTATTATAATATGGAGGTAGGGACAAATAATCTATACATTTAAGTAAAATTAGGTAAATGCATGTGTATGTAAAAATTCTTTTTAAAAACCATTACAAAGATAGAAATGCCTTAGAAAGATAGATGGCCTTTTATGCTGTAGCTCTAGTCATCTAAGCAGGGGGCCTCAGATTTTTTAGCAGGGGACCCTCTTTAGCAGCATCTTACCTGTAAAGCTCAGGAACTGAGAGGTTTTAAGAGAAGAGGGGTTGAAGGGCATAGGACCTGCCTGCTGGGAGCCTCCTGCAGTGACACTTCAAGGAGTCCGTGTGACAGGGTGTGAAACCATCTGTGGGGTAGAAATCCTCAGGAGATGAGCTGTACCTAAAAAGTCAGGTGTTGAGAATTCCTGAGTGGGATCCACAAACTTGTTCTGAAGACAACTCCCAGGGTTATCAGCAATGTCAGACATATGTATAGTTTCTCATGTAGAGAAGTGAGATCATTTAAAAAAAAAAATCCAGCCTTCAATCCGACCCATATTATATAAAAATAGGGAGGAATCTATGCACATTTTTTGAGAAATCATCTAAGTTTTTGCGGTACGCGGGCCTCTCACTGTTGTGGCTTCTCCCGTTGCGGGGCACGGGCTCCAGGCCCGCAGGCTCAGCAGCCATGGCTCACAGGCCCAGCCGCTCCACGGCATGTGGGATCTTCCCGACCCGGGGCACGAACCCGTGTCCCCTGCACTGGCAGGCGGATTCTCAACTGCTGCACTACCAGGGAAGCCCAGTTTTGTTTGTTTTTAAATCCCTCTAAGCTGTGACAGCTGTTACCACGGTTAAAACTTTAATATTTTAACTGGCTGTTGTTTAGCATTACAAATGACTCACGGAAAAAGAAACAAGGAGTCAATGGAAATATATTACTTGTGTTTACTGTCCTTTAGTATTTTGTTGTATGAAAGCAGCTGGTTTGCATTTATATGGTAAAGGGTTTTTCTTAAAGAGTTAATTTTTAGT
Organism: Aethalodelphis obliquidens; assembly: GCF_003676395.1. NCBI lineage: Eukaryota > Metazoa > Chordata > Mammalia > Artiodactyla > Delphinidae > Aethalodelphis > Aethalodelphis obliquidens. Next base: position 11,630,717 of record NW_020837946.1, on the reverse strand, counting down.
TAATAGTGAGCTTTCATAAGAAAAACAATTTCAAATGCTAAGTATTTGCTAGATTGTTTTTAATAGCGATAGTAGTAATATCACATTGTCCTTTTTCACACATTGAGGAGGGTTTCCTGGTGACAGCTGGAGCATGGGGGAGGGGGAGTCACTTTCAATCAACCAGCTGCTCTCTGCAACATCATGATGGTGATATTTCAAAGCCCGTGGATAATTCTGGCTGCATTCAGAAGAGATAATGTATCAAATTTCTGGGAAGCAATAGATAGTGTGCAAGAGCCCTTTGGGATCTAGCTGGTAGCCAACTAACAATGCGTACATTCAGGTTTGCATGTTGGTATTATTTACCATCTCGTTTCTTGGACATTGTTACATGAGCATCATAATTATAAAGCAATAAAGTCTAGTTCCATAGGGGCAAAAGGCTCATTAGTTTATGGAGAGGAAGGGAGAATGGAAAACAAACTTGGGGGATGTGCTGTGTGCTTTTACATAATATGCTGTTTCATTTCTTCTTCCTGATGACTCCAGGAAGTAAGTGGAGTTTTCATCATCCATGGATAAGGAAACCGAAGCTCAGCAGGACTGATTATGTGATTTGCCCAAGGCCACGTGCTAGTAAGTGATGGCATCCAGACTTGACCCCATATCTAGCTTCAGATCCAGGAATGTTGTCATTACACCAACAGCTGTTTCTCCACAGTGTTCACTTGCTTATGCATTTTTAATCCAAAGTCACAATATCAGGATAGTATGAATGAAATTTAGATACATATTACAATGACTTCAGTTTTATATAAATAATATATAAGGGTGTGTGTGTGTTGGCAGCCACTTCTAATTTTGGAATTTTTCCCCTTGAAAGTCCCTTGAGCAACACTGTTAAAGAAATTTTGCTGTGTTTTTTATATTACAGATACCAGAAATTTTCAAGGATGTGTATTTTAATGAGTCAGTTGTGATGCTGAGCTTGAACAGATGTAGGAATAAATATTGTGTGTGCTGCCCATGTAGTAGAAGTTCCTTCACATGGAATTATTCAGGGCTTCCTCTTTCTCTTTCCAAGGAATGTTAATTTTGTATTAATAAGGGACCTTTTTGCTTTCTAGATGTTTAGCCTGTGGCAGACCTTTGAGATGCTGTTTGTATACCCTCCACGTTTTGGTTCTCCTGTTAGCTAGAGTGTTGTATGTACTCTGAAAAATGAGAGTTGATGATGCTTGAAATAAACTAGGATCTGCTGCCAGCCCTTGGCAAATTCCCTAGTATCTGTGTGGGGTTATTTGACTACAAACAACAGAAATTAAGTTAACTAAGTTATCCAGATAACTTATTCAAGAACAAGAGGTTTATTGGAAGTATATGGATGAGCTCAGAAAATCTACAGAAAAACCAAACCACAGGACTGCAGCCAGATGAGCTCTTGAGGCTTGGGTAGACTTTGATAGATCTGGAAAATTCTTTAAGTTAATGTTCTGAGTATCAGATCCAGAATTTGTTGGTCTTAGTGTCTCTGCAAAAGTGTTAGATTCCAGGAAGAGAGTTATTATTCCATTCTTGGTCACTGTTACCCTTGAATCAGTGTAGGAAAGGCATCCTGGATTTCTGATTCCCCCCGCCCAGGACCACATCCAATGGGGGTGAGAGGCGTCTCTTACCTGTTACTGAAAGAATGAGGTGTTAATGCCGGGCAGAGAAAAAGAAAGGAAACAAAGCCCAAGCCGTCCCCACCACCTGGTAATTAGTGGACGTCCTGTGTGCTTGTGGAACGTGCACAGCTCTGTCGCCTGGCATGCTTCTCCCCTCTTGGCCAGTTCTTGTGTTGGGAGGATTTCAGTTACGTAAATAGTTCACTAACATTTCTTACATGAGTTAGTCTAAATGGGGTTATGGCTATCACTTTTTCATTGACTTTAGGTAGACAAACAAAGAAATCTGGTGTGGAGCGAACCTCAGAATAGAATTACTTAAATCTTCTTGAAGGGAGTGATGGTGGGATGCTGGCATTGCTGCTCCCTGTACGTCTCCTGGTTTAAGGACCTACGTCTGCAGGGCTGTCAGTTGGAGAACTTTAATGAGCCCTCGTTAAACTAAAACTTGTAGCCCGTGAGAGAGGGAACCAGCTTATGATTGATATTGGAAATCATAAGCGGTGATGGATCAGAATTGGAGTTGGCACTAATTCACCTCACTGTGGAGCAAAAGTCAAGATTATATACAAAATCCAGCATTCCATTTTTCACGTATAAAGATAATCTAATCATTTCTGTTAAGACTATAACCCTTTAAAAAGGAGGGAAAAATAAAAAATTTTGCCATCTGACATATAGAGTTTTTTTTAGTCCTAAAATGGAGGCTCATTAAATTCTCAAATGTAATGGTAATTTAAAGATAATGTTGACAAAAACTCTGATTTGAGATTTTATTACAAAATTTATCTTAGTTAAAAAAAATCGTTTCTATTTTCTTGTGCCTTCCACACACCCCATCATACTGTTTTTTTAAAATGTATGTGTAATTGAATCACATGATGCAGTTTAAAAATGTAGGATCATAGCCCAGAAAAATGCTAATTGGTTACTAAGTTATAAAGACACTTTAAAGCTATTTAAAATTTTTAATCTTAAGCCTTATTTTATGTGTTGATATGCATTAAAAACAGTATCATTTCCCAATTTATGATTTTATATATATAATCTCATTTAATCCTCACAACACCGAATATGGCTGCATTATCTCCTTGTACAGGTGAGGAACCAGTAGTTAAATAACTTTCCTAAGGTCACATGGCTGGCGTATTGTGGAGCTCTTACCAAAGTCCATGACCTTAATTACTGACCTCTACTGCAAACGTTAATATTGCTAGCCCTGTGTATCATTCTGACAAAAAGCACTGTGATGTTTCTTTTTCCAGAATCTGTCTGTTTACCCCAAGTTCCCTGACAACTTCTTTATGTTTGGAAACTGTTCAGATGTGTTGTGTTATCCATCATCTTGTGCTTCTGTTTGCTGTGAGTATGGCAATAGCTCCTATATTGCACAGTGTGCCCTGTGAAGCCTTTTGTCATTTATGCCTTAAAGCAGTCTGACAGCTTCTCATGTTGAATTCAGCCAGGTTGCTTTTCATTTAACAAAGCTAAGTGTTGCTTTCTAGGTGAAAAATAATTAAATGCTTTTAAAGATGTATTTGATTAACAGGAGGCTGATCTGTGTAAATTAATTACAACTGTAATGATGTCATAGCCTTGTCTTTTGTTATTAACCAGGTAATTGACCAGAAGTTTGGAAGCTTATTGTAACTGACAGCGGTTTGACCTTGTATGCTGTCTAGAAGTGAAACATGCACAATGTATGTAAATGCAGTTGGTTTTTTGAGCTTCATGTGTTGTCAGAGCATCTGATCTTGGGTTCTTACTTCACTCTTCCCTTACTTCTCTGCTGAAATTGTTACACTCGAACTGAATATCGTACTGATATCTCTTACTAAAAGCATCTGACCAAACACAAATGTTGTCTGTGTCCTTGAATAACTATAATCAGACACGAAACCTTGGCACATTTAGGACATAAAGTCAAGTAAACAAATGCCAAAATTAAATGAACCTTGGTTTTAAATTCCATGTGAAGGAAGGTAAAACAACTTTTGGGAGAGAAGACATAAAGGGAAAAATAGTGGGCATATTTGCTAGGTTGAAGGAGAATTTTTCCCTTTTATTCTAATTTACCTAAGAAAGTTCAGAGAATGTGGTGTTTAAATATTTGAGTGATGAGAGCCTCTAACTTGGGTGATTTTGGTTAAAGAATGGGATGGTAGGAATAAAGCACAAAGTGGATGTGGGATAACAATGGCTAATGAGCAGCAGTCCCTGGGTGCAGGCTGTCCTCCCTCCCACATGCTTTAGACTAGAGGAAGAGTCAGCTCTGCCAGAAGGGACATAGGCATTCCTAAAACCACCATACTATGCGAAATCACGCAATAAAAACCATAGAGCTATGGTGCAAAGGGTGTTAGGAGCAAAACACTCAAAAAGGTTGTCAGTGGCACGTTACAAAAGAAAAGATAGAAACCTAATAAAATGGTAGCACGGTTTTACACCTGTTAAATGATTAAGAAACGCAGAAGTACATAGAAAGATGGCACTCTACCTTCAAAAAGTCCTGACCTTTGCTTTCAGAAGCGATTGTCAGAAGGATTGCAGCTTGTGAATTATTGTCAAGTGGTGGAAGAAGGGTTATCCGGATTGGATGTCAAGTCATAATTGCAGATGTGGATGGGTGGAACTCATAAAATACTCAGCAAACTGAGGTAGCTTACTTCAGCCGGGTGCAGTTTCCTGCCTTCACCTGGGGCTTGTGCTGATGAAATTGTGCACAATCAGATGCAAAATTTGCATCGTGCTCCAATTGTTCCTTGATATATATTGATTGCATTTGAACAAATTTGCTTGTTTCAAAACAAGCACTATAGCAGAACTGATCGGCCTAATGAACTTAAACTTCCCTAAGCATATTTCACATATTTCCTGTCTCTGTGCTAGCAGCACATGCATGCTATTTCCTCTCTTTAAAATACGTTTCCTCCTTTTAATCACTTTCTTTCAAAGTCTGGTGCAGGTGAGGAAGCTTCTCTGAGGTATTCTCTGAATTGAATTAACTTAACCTTTTTTATATTGGCACATATTTGTACATTATTTGCCCATTTCCAGGTAGTGTAGGTTCTAGAAATGACTTAAGACAGAAGTTAGTAGTAAAGGGGGAAAAATTAGCAACCAGATGGCTGAGTAGCTCTCAACAGAAGAAAGCATGCGTGTTTATTAGGTGAAATTAAGTTTTTCTAGCGCTGCTGGGATTTTGCACAAGGAACAGTAAAGTCGGAACAGTGTTTTACAGCAATGTGAAAGTGATTACTCTGTGGCTGTCCCTTGGGCGAGTGAGACCTATGTCAAGGCCTAATATGAAGGTGCATCTCTGCAAAAGTCGTTCCTCAAAGGCGAAGTGGCGTAGTCTGGCCATGCAACATTTGGAGATTTGGCAAAGCACAGGGCTAACAGCTGGGAAAGCGTTCCTTTATACCCGTCATTCTTAAAAGGTAGAGAAGATGTTTTTGCCTCTCTGTGGCTTCCTTCTCAGATTAAACCTTACTTTGCAGGATAGGGCCTGGGGGTGAAAGCATGCCAAGCAGGGAACACTTCACATCCCCCCGCCACATCCCTTTCTTTCCAGAGTTCTTGCCAGGCAGATGCCTGGTCCTGGGGGGAAGAAGTCAGAGAAGGCACAGGGGCTTCTGTTCCTCAGCTTCTCTATTTGTATAGAGTATATCCCCAGATGAGAAAAGTGACGTTTGGATTATTGTTACTTTTTTCGTTTTTAATTTGATTTTAAAAACAGATTTTTGTTGTTGTTTTTAAAGCTATGACCATGATACCAGTTACCAAAAGAAGCTGGGTATTTGAACATTGCTTTGTACTACTCTCTTAAATATAGATCTACAAGTTAAGTTGTATCAAGAAACAATTACATTTGGTAGAGTAAAAGTTTTATGTTCTGAGATTTTCTACATTTGAAATATTTCAAAATGCATATACATTTTGGTGTGTTTAATGGAAGTCACCAACTGCACTTTCTTAGGAAAGACAATTCTTTATGCTCAAATAATGTCTTTCCTAATTCTTCTGGTGGTTGAAGTGTCATATCTCTTATTAAAAGACCATAGGAGTGACTTCCTGTTTCACCTCTGACATGTAAAGAGCTTGGAGGTCATCACCCCTGTCCTCACAACAAGAAAAACCCTGAACAGACTGAAAATCAGTGACTTTTCTTAGATCCGTCAGAGAATTGAGGTCACAGGGCAAACTATCACGCCCAAATCTGGAGATACAAGCTCATTTTGAGAATCACAGCCCAAGATCGTGCACACAGTGGCAGTGCCCAGTGATGAGTAACTCAAAGAGATGGTTAGAACTTGGGCTTATATAGCATCTTAACAAAAGAACAATACTTTTTTTTTTTTTCGGGCTGTGTTGGGTCTTCATTGCTGCACGCAGGCTTTCTCTAGTTGTGGTGAGCGGGGGCTGCTCTTCATTGCAGTGCGCAGGCTTCTCATTGCGGTGGCTTCTCGTTTCGGAGCACAGGCTCTAGGCGCACAGGCTTCAGCATTTGTGGCACACAGTCTCAGTAGTTGTGGCTTGTGGGCTCTAGAGCACGTGCTCTAGAGCGCAGACTCAGTAGTTGTGGTGCATGGGCTTAGCTGCTCCACGGCATGTGGGCTATTCCTGGACCAGGGCTCGAGCCCGTGTCCCCTGCATTGGCAGGCAGATTCTTAACCACTGCACCACCAGGGAAGCCCGAACAATACATTTTTAGAGAAGTGACAAGGCAAAGGAAAAGGACTTTGAGTTTCTAGGGCAGCAAATGGTAGGAAGGCAAATAGGTGGGGGAACTAATGGAAGATTAGGGCTAGTTAGTAAAGTTTGTTGTGTAGATTTTTTTGGAGCCAGTTGTAAGGTTGTCTCTGGTGATTAACTTTTGTCATACCTGGTGGGGGGGGGGGACACCTTCACAAATTCATGTCCTGCTTTTAAGCAGATGGGGGGAAGCAGAGAGCTTTAGTTGTATCTGCTTTTTCTTAATTGCATTCAGCTCAAGATAATCCTTATGCCAAGTGGCATATTTGGTGTTGCACATTCTGCTGCCCTACAATCAGCTTAGCTGGAACTGAACCACTGATGGCAGTAACTCGTTGGAACACTTTAACAGTAGTTTTGACAAACTGCTGGAGTATGAGTGTAGGCTGTCTTGAGAGTTGAAAACTCGCAGCTTGTCTGCAGACAGACCTGACGCACAACTTCATTTTAAGAACAAGGACTCTGGAGCCAGATTATCTTGGTTAAAATCCCCACTCATCTGTAAAATGAGGAAATAATACCTGCCTCATAGAGTTCAGAGGGTTGAATGGGATATGCCAGATGACAAAACTAAAACGATTTAGTAATGAGTTTGATATCATTTATTCAAAGGAAAGCAGTCCATAGATTGGGGGAGTAGAGCGCCTCACAAACAGTGGAGCATTCTTCCCAGGGGATTTTGGGCCAGAGTGAGTTTTAAAGAATGTTAGAAAAGTCAACGAAAAAAACAGGATGTGGTTGGCTAGGGGGTGGGGGGGTTTCCTTTTGAGGCCAGCAGGGCCTCCTTTCCAGGGTAAGCTGACCTGGAGGATGGTGATTGGCATTAGGTTTCCTGCACAGTGAGGCAGTTCCCATAAAGGCAGGCTGACTTAAGGTTAGACTTGTGACATGGGCTGGACCACTGGGACGGCCTTCATTTTGTGGGTCCCAATATATGAATTAACTTTGTCAGGTAATGGCACACGTGTAAAGTTTGAGAACAGTACTACCAAAGATGAATTAGTACTATATAAGTGTGTAACTTTAGCCAATGATTTGACTTTTTTATTTCACCAGTATTGAGGAAAACTTGAAATCAGTAGCAAATGGGTATTTCTGTTTCATTAAAACAATAGCTGAGATTTAATATGTTTACTGTGTGCTTGGCATTATTCTAAGCACTTGGTGTTTTCTGTTTGTTTGTTTGTTTTAAATTTATTTATTTATTTTTTGGCTGTGTTGGGTCTTCGTTGCTGCGTGTGGGCTTCCTCTAGTTGCAGCGAGTAGGGGCTACTCTTTGTTGTGGTGCACGGACTTCTCATTGCCGTGGCTTCTCTTGTTGCGGAGCACGGGCTCTAGGCACGCGGGCTTCAGTAGCTGTGGCTCGCAGGCTCTAGAGCACAGGCTCAGTAGTTGTGGCGCACAGGCCTAGTTGCTCCACGGCACGTGGGATCTTCCCGGACCAGGGCTCGAACCCGTGTCCCCTACATTGGCAGGTTGATTCCTAACCACTGCGCCACTAGGGAAGCCGTTCACTTGGTGTTTTCAGTCATTTAATCCTTACAAGAATTCTAGGATCAGATTTAACTATTATTACTATTCCATTTTCATAGCAGGAAACTGAGGCTTAGGTTAAGTGACTTGCACAAGTTAACACAGCTCTTAATGCTAAAGCCAGTCATTGGGACCAGTTTAGACTCCAGAGTATGTGCTCTCAAACCCCAAGGTACCCGGGAAACACAGTTTGGTAGAGATGATAAAAGGCCTCTGGTGACAGCCTGTTGGCACTGGTGGACAGTACATGTGGAAGGCATTGTGGAGGTCGGTGAGCAGTGACGTGGTCAGGGAGCCCGACATTAAGGATGCAAGTCTAGAGCTGGGCTTTGAAGGTTGGGGAGAAGGTAAATGGGTTGGGAGGACGAGGAGGGGGTATGTCGCTGGCGGTGCTGTCAGGACCCTGCCCGCATCCTCACGCCCTTAGTGTGCCCTGGTGGACTCCCAGCCTCCAGCCCCTGCGGTTCTTCACCTGAGTGTTTTCTCTGACCCCCTGATGCCCACTTTTCCTGCTGTAGCAAGTCACAGGTGACAGGGAGTTAAGGCAGACCCCTAGCCCTTTGGCAGTTAATACTGAGGCATATCTAGTCTGGCTCCTAGAGTTCCCAGTGAGATTAAGCCTGTCCCCCATAGAGATGGCTCACTTGATAACGCATGCATCTTAGTGGCTCTCATTATTGCCCAAAGCAATACCTGACTTAAAATGTGTGGCTCTACCTTCTCTCTTTGGTAAGATCTTATTTTTCATAGAAGGAAGCCTTTCTACATGAAAAGTGTTGAAATCATCACCCTTTTAATCACTTTTTTTCTCATGTTATTACTTAAAATAGTTCTAATTAAATTTTACACCATATAAGTAGAAGTTGAACTAAAAATGAAACATTGTTTTAGTCTTTTCTTAGTACTTAAAAAAATTCTCTTAAACTTGAGTTTACCCACCAAGAAGCAGTTATGTGAAAGAAAACTAGGTGATACCTTGTTTAAGGGTTTCTACTGAGTTAAAAAGGATTGGCTGTGAAGCAGAAGTTTGAACTATTTCCTGGTCTGCCTCTAGATCACAGCCTAGAATTTCAAAAGATTTTTATTTAACCCCTTATAGACAATCAAGGAATTTGTTATGTGCTGTGGAAGTGTGGACGTTTGCTTCTTGAATGATGGACAGGCAGGGCCATGGAGGCCTCTCAAAGGTATAGATAGGGGCTTCCCTGGTGGCACAGTGGTTGAGAGACCGCCTGCCGATGCAGGGGACACGGGTTCGCGCCCTGGTCCGGGGAGATCCCGCATGCCGCGGAGCGGCTGAGCCCGTGGGCCATGGCCGCTGGGCCTGCGCGTCCAGAGCCTGTGCTCCGTGGCGGGAGAGGCCACAACAGCGAGAGGCCCACGTACCGCAAAAAAAAAAAAAAAAAAAAAAAATGGTATAGACAGTAGCAGCAAGGCTTGCATTTGTGAGAGGCAGAAGGCTGAAGGGCTTGCTAGAGAAGCAGCACCGTCTGGTGGGAAGAGCTGCATTTGAGTCCTGATAGTCCAGTTTAAGAGCATATTGTCACCTTGGGTTCTTTATATCAGAAAGAAATGGAATTTCTATCTGTCTTTGGCGGTTTCATGCCAAAATTGCTGAAAGGATTTCCATTAAATTGGGCACTTATGTTTGGAATGGTCAGGCTTAAAATAAAAGCTATGGGATGCATGTGAAATTCACTTTGGTGACCTCTGGTGGTGAGAGAGCCCCACGGGACTGCCCATCTGTGGAGATAGCCACACTTATTTAGCACCTTGGACAGAGAAATTTAACATCCCCAGAAAGTCTCAAGTCTTCACTGAGCTCCTTCTTACCTGGACAGTTCTACAGAGCAGGCTTCAGAGTGGCTAAAAGGACAGTAAAGTGATTTGTTTGGTAAGTGCTGGGTAGATCAGCTAGTAGGTGACATGGAACTAACTTTGTCTTCACCAGATTGTGAGAATTAAGTGAAATGAAGCAAGTATACTTAACTACTTTGTAAACTATAAATAATTGTATAAATATTAGTTATTATTGGGAAAGGTATATAAATATTACAAGACTAAAGTATAGGCTGAAATGCTTGAAGTTGATTAGATGATGACTTTATATCAGTTAATACCTATAAAGTCCTTATTATGTTTCAGGCATTTTTCTATGTGTTTTACATATACTAACTCATCAACAACTCTATGAGGCAGGTCTTAGTATTGTTAGTGTCTGTTTTATAAGTGGGGAAACTTAGGTAAGCTTACATTGATTAAGAAATTGCCCAAGGTCATACAATTCCAAGCAGTTGAGCCAGGATTTGAACCCAAGCCATTAGGCTTCGAAGTCTGTTCTGTTAACTGTGATACTGTTCAGTCTTACAACGATGAAGTACAGAAGGCTGATCTAGGTAAGAAAGCACGGTGGATTGAGGGTGGGGATAACATGATGAGATTGGATTTTAAGCAAACCAAGTCAGGTGTTATATAAGTAAGATTGGGGGAAATGTGTCAGGTGATAAGGGTCTGACCTTTGGTTAGGTCTGTCACCACATAACATGTGACCTTATTGATGACTGCTTACTTCTCTGGAACATTCTTTAACTTCTTAGGTTGTTTTGGTGGTCTTAAATCCTAACTCCCTAGAGGTCAGGTCTTTTGCCTTCCACGTGGATGGCATTGATACTTAAGACAAGCCTTGTAAAAGACAGTTGGACATTGTTCCACAAAGGTATGGGAAATTTTGTATTTGTTTTCATTTTGAGAGATGGTATATGAGGGGAAAAAGGGAAGGAGGAGCTCCTGTGTGTTAAAAGCTAGGTCTTGTGTGTTTAAGCTAGGTCTGGTGGCTTAAAATCAGAAAGATTTAGCCCATTGGTCTTTGAGAGAGAATTTAGTGGTTGTCTCCAGCTGGGTAAGACAATTTCTTATATGGTTATGATGATGACATCTGTGAGGTTGGAGAACCATCGTATAAATGGAGATCTCAGCAGCCTTCAAAAGGGGGAAGTGCTCTCAATTCCCAATTTCTTCTGGAACAGAGTCCAAGTTGTAGATATTTCCGTGAATAGATACTGGAATGTAATTACTGAGTGTCACAATATTCATGAGGACTAGATTCCCATTAGCTTCTTAATATAATTTGATTCCAGTTTTCATTTTTTATTCATGAAGTCAGTTTTCATTCGATTGACCTCATTTCTTTGTATCTCTCTGCCTTTAATGTGAAATAAGAAAAAAGAATCCTACGCTGATTCTCTTTGATTTTTATCATTAATGTAACTCATGAAGCCATGTAACAGATTTCAATGGCCAGAAAAAATTTGTCATTTATGTGCAACTTGTCACTAAATGATGATGGTGCTCTGACACAGATTTCATACTGCGCCCCCAGAGCTCCCCATTTACTGATCAACTCAGGTAGATGATGCATTCCGGTGAATTGAACAGGGTGCAGTGGTGTGAAGCCAGACCATCTGCTATTACATTTAATATTTAAATACTAAGTTTTAAAAGTATAATTCACGTTATTGATATAACTATGTATTGCATTTAACGACTGTGATCACATTGAAGCTATGTAGGCTCTTTGAAATGCATTCATATATTTGAAAAGAGGAACAGATTACTTCACTAGCATTCAGTTAATAAATTCTTGTTTTCCACTAAATGCAAATACATATTATACCATACCATTTTCTTATTTTCAAAAATATCTTGAAAATCTGCATTTTGTAATTGGGTTTTCTTGAGGCCTAAGGAAGCTAATGCCTTTTAGGAAAAATAAAATTATGCTAAGATATGTTATTGGAAGAACAAAGGATTTTATTATTGTGCTAGACTAAAACGTTCTCATCTATTGGCCCTATAGTAACAGGTGGGGAAAACAGTCTCTTATGTTTGGATTAAAAAAGCCATGAATGAAAAGATTCCTGAGAGAGTTACGGGAGTGAGAAGAAATGATCCAGTTCATTTCATCCCTAAAGAAGATAGACTGTACTAAAACAGTAAGAGAGAGAAAAAAATGCATCTAGTTGTTTTGTGAATATTTTGCCCAAGTCAATGTGGTATTTATGACGCTCTAATTTGTTGTTCAGCTCTTGTAATTTAAAAAGTTTTCATGTTTAGCATATCCAGTCTGCTTTTTCCATAGCTTTTTTGCTTTGTTTGAAGTGATAAGTCATACTAACCCTCTGCGTCTTTCAAAAAGATTTTACAGGGTTTAGAGTCAAATGTGTTGGCCTAAGCCCTGCCCCTGCTACTGAAGTGCATTCACATTCACTTTTAACCCATCACAGTGCAGGGGGATGGTAGTGCTAAAATCCTGGCAGTTTAACCAGGGTGATTTCTTCATGGTTTCATCTTTCTTTCTGAAGCGCTTGTTAAACTATTTCTTGGAGGGGGATGGCGTGGGGGGAGGTTGGGAGAAGGGACATGTTTTTCTGTATGGTTACGTGTACCTATGAACATGCATATTTATATTTTAAGCAATGAAAATTTAAGCATTTGCTCAACATCATTAGTCACTAGGGAAGTGCAAATCAGTACCGCTTCACACCCATTAAGATGTTTATAATAAAAAAGATGGATAAAAGCAAGTATTGTTGAGTATATATGAGTATGGAGAAATTGAAACCCTCATACACTGCTGGAGGGAATGAAAAATGGACAAAAATTTGGAAAACAGTTTAGTAGTTCCTTACAAAGTTAAGCATAGAGTTACCGTATGACCCAGCAATTCTATTCCTAGGTATATGTCCAAGAGAACTGAAAACATATGTTTCTACAAAGAAATTGTACATGAATGTTCATAGCAGCGTTATTCATTATAGCCAAAAAAGTGGGAACAACCCAAGTGTCTATCAACTGATAAATGGATAAAAACACAGTGTGGTATATCTATATAATAAAATATTATTGGACCATAAAAAGGAACTAAGTACGGATACTTCCTATGATGTGGATGAACCTTGAAAACAGTATTCAGTGAAAGAAGCCAGACACAAAAGGCCACATATTGTATGATTCCATTTAGATGAAATGTTCAGAATAGGCAAATTCGTTGACATGAAAGGTAGACTGGTGGTTGCCAGGCATTGGGCGGGATGGGGAGATAAGTGGGGAGAGTTTCATTTGGGGGTGATGAAGATGTTCTGGAATTAGATGGTGGTGCTGACTGTGCAGCCTTGTGAATATACAAAAACCACCGAATTGTATAGTTTAAGACAGTTTTATGGTGTGTGAATTATATCTCAATTTTAAAAAATCAATGCTTAAGCATCTGGAAAATTAGGCATTAGCAAAATATTCAACCTGAGTGATAGCAGGCCTCTGATAAATACTTGCCAAATGACTTGAACAAACCTACATTCTCCTCTATGATTCTTATTTTTTAGAGAATATGCTTAAAATATATGGAACCTAAATGAAATTTTCCAAAGGCATGACAATAGTAATAATGACATATCATTAATCTACCTCATATAAGTATTGATAAACCTTTTCTTGATTCTTAACTAAAAATCTCACACAATTTTAAAAGATCTCAATGAATAATTTTAAGATTTGTTGCACTTTCAGTGACCTGGAAGGCTGTTTTCAGAAAAGCAGTTCAATTACTTCTATTAAGACTGTAGTTTCTTTCTTTCGTGTGAAATTAATTTGGTTACTGTCAGATGCCAGACTGGGAATATAATTTATAACTGGTACATATTCTTGCAGTTTAATGGCCTGAGTTCTTCTTGAACATTTAAACTGAAAATTGATATATAATGTCATCCTGGTAAATGATAATGATGAAACATTTCCTGCTTTGTAAGTAGAGCTGAAAATCGTCATAGTAAGTTTCTTTTCCCTTTTGGTAAAATTCCTTTCTTTACCCCGTGAGACACGTTGGTTTCCCAAGTTATGAATTCAGTTTCTTTTGTTTGTTCTAGCCACTTAGTTTTTCTTATTACAACCTGTTTAATTTTTAATTTCTCATTAAAAGTAAATATGGCTTATTTTCCTATCCATATTTCAAGAGGTCTTCCATTTCTCTCTGTCACAACCTTGATATAGCACTGTCTGGTGTGTATTACTACATAATTAAAACGCCATGGTTTTTTTGTTTTTTGTTTTCCTCATAAACAGAGCACTTCCAGGACAAGGTGACTGTTTAACAAACCACTACAGTATGAATTTAAAGAAGTTTGGTTTCTTTCTTCTTCTCCTCACCCTGCTCCTCCCTCTGTTTTATTTGCTCTCTCCACGTTTTCAGAAGAGCAGTCTTTGGTAAAGATTTTAACCGACAGCCAGATCTTCTAGGTAGTTCTAATCCTTGTGGCTCGCACTGCAGGTAGCACTGAAACTTGTAAATTGTCGTGAACCTTGTAGTGTTCATGGAACCTACTGACACCAGAGTGACAACCCTGTGGACGCTCTTATCAACAAAGCCCTTGTGGAAGTAGAAGTCAAACAGCCGTCTGGTCAGGGTTAAAATGCCATGTTTTTTTAATCAAATAGTTCTGGCAAAGCAACCTATTAATACGATTTAAATGGATCAGAGGTTTATTCCTGTCCAGTTGAGATAAATGTTACAACACTCTTCTGGAAGTAAATGATAAGTGGAATAATATGTACAGTGCTCTGGGGAAGGTTGCTGCAATTGTAGGAAAAATACTTAGGGATGAATGTATCATAGACCTTTTCAGTCAGTCTTGTTTATTTTATAATGTAGACATATTCAGCATGCTCATCTTGAGTCAATGGACAAACACCTATTAAGCACTGACTGTATACGAGTCACTATGCTAGGCTCTGGGTATTCAGTGGTGATCAAAATAGATAGTTCTGCCCTCAGCATTTATGCTATAATCGTGGAGCTCCCGGTGTGGGAGCACCTGGGTGGTTGGATCATAGTGACCAAGGCAGAGACCAGTGTGAGCTGAGACCAGAGGGGTAGGCAGGACAGTGGTAAGCACGAGCGTGTAGTTACGGTCAAGAGTTTGGACTTCATTCCAACTGTAACGATAAGCCATTGAAGGCTTACTGCAGGGGAATCCCACTTTAGTTTTATAAAAATTACCCTGAGCAGTAGTGAAAAATGGTTGTTGGGTAGAAGAGGAGAAGCAGAGTTTATGTTGTAATCCAGGCAAGTTATAATGGTGGCTTAGACTAGAGTAGTGGCTCTAGAGCTAGAAAGAGGTAGATGATACAAATAGTTTGGAAGAGTTAGCAAAGTGTGGTGGATGGGATTTGGGGGAAGCAGAGTGAAGAGGGAGAAGGATGTGTCGAGGATGTTGTCTATATCTCCAACCTGAACACCTGGGTAGCTGGAGATTCTGTGTCCTGAGATCTGGCACATGGGAGGAGGGGTAGACTTGGAAGGGACTGTCCAGTGTTCAGTTTGGGGCGTGTTGAATGTGAGGGGGAGGATATGTTTACAAGGCGGGGGGTGGGGATGGAGTGCAAGGACCAGCCTACTCTTCCTCGCGCTGGTGTAACTGGTTATGGGCTGAGTACAGGTTAGAATAACAAGTCACTTTCAAAACCAAACACATTGCACTGGTTTCCAGCTTATGAATCATGCCTCTATGCTTTCTGCTACAGCTCAGCTCTCTAAAAATATCTATGTAATTATGGGCAGGATGAAACAATATTCATCTTACAGTAAGATGTGTGCCTGCCTGGCCCACAAAGTCAGGTTACAGATTTGATCTTCACAGGAACCAGTTAGATTTTCTGTTATCTTGTTACAAACAGGCTACATCCCTCACCTTGGATGGCTGACTTGATTACTTATTAAGAAGGAAACTGGGCCATAGAGCCGGTTTGGAATAGTGTCGATTTATCTTCGCTACTTAAAACTACGGTCTAGTGGCCTTTTGGAAAACAGAGCCCAACCTATATTATGCACTTCTCATGTTGGTTATGGTTCTATCTGCCTTTACGTTACGCATACCACATCATTTTATTCATCTTGTGATTTTCTGCAGCCAGTATTTTTATTTCCTTCAACAAATAGAAATGATAGAAATGGGCCATTTAGGGGCCGGGATTGCAAGTGTTTTGGTCTTTGCTGTACCTCTAATGCCTGGCACAGGGACTGGCATGCATTTGGCACTTGATATTTATTCTAAAAACTAAGTGACTGAGGAATGGCTGAATAGTCATTCTATAAGAAGGAGGGCTAATTCAGTTTTGGGAAATCAAGAGATCAGGTGGACTGTATTCTTCCTACAAGGTTGTGTCCCTGAAATCTGCGAAGTCAAAGCTGTAAAATGTAAATTTGGGAGCCATCCTGATAAAAAGAATTACAGAACCCATGAGAGTGGAATTCCATAAGTGTATGCAAAATAGCGTAGAATAAGAATAGAGCGAAACTGAGAAGCAGAGGAAGGGGAGTTGGGAGGAGGCAGGAACGTGCAGGAGAGCACAGCATCCCAGGGAAGAAGGAGCAGCCAGCAGTGGGGAGATAGAGCTGAGGGTTAATGTGAGCCTGGGCGCACAGTGTGAGACAAGCTTGGGGAAATTCCACTGTCCTTTTGTTTATACTCTCCACCACTAACGATTCCAGTCGAGAGGGGACTTTTTCTTAAGCAAAGACATAATTATGTTTGATTTTCTGCTGTGCGTAGCCTGCCATCATAGGACACTGTACTGATATCGAAGGGCTTATTTTGTGATTTCTTATAAGCTGGTTACTTAATGATCAGGCCCATATCTTTCCATTGCTCCTGTTACAGGTAATGATGTTTGATATATATAATTATCTAGGGGAATTGGAAACATGTCACAGTAGTTGGAGATCTGAAAATCAACCTGAACGTCAAGGTGAAAAATATAGACTATTTCTCCAAAATTATCTGGGAGCGTTTCAGTTGAAATTTTATTAAATTCTTTAGTTCATGAGAATGCTACAAAGCTATAATAATAAGCCCTGGCAATAAAGAAACCTGGGGTTGTGCTAATAATGGGGGTACACCCATAACACATACGTATATATAATATTTTCTTGGGCGTTTCTTTTGGGTGTGAAGTTGGTAAGAATCCCTGTGTGGAGAGGGATGGGGAGTACATTTGAGTCTTATTATTCGAATGTTAACGTTGCAAAGACTTTTTCTCCTAAGTGAGATTACTTTATAGTAATGAAAAAAGTAGCTACCATTTATTCAGTACCTACTTTGTTCCAGACATGTTACAGTAATCCTGAGAAGGAGGTATTATTTCTAATTTAAAGTGAAGAAATTGAAGTTTAAGTAATTTACCATAGATCTCAGGGCTAGTAAGTAGGAATCTAGCTGTTTTTTACTCTAAAGCCCATGCACTTTCTAATGTGCTGTCTGAATGAGAACCTTTAGGGTATCAGAGTGCATTATATATTTGATTGGAGCCAAGATAGCTCCACAGGGAAATCAGAAAACCATTAGATGAGAACTTTTTCAGCATCCTGTCCCCTAATCTGCCTATTTACCCATATCTGCACCTAAAATTCTTCTTCCTTCCTGTTATGATGCACAAGGCTATTCCCTCTAAGGACTTGATTCTTTTTCTCTTTTGCATCTTTAGTCTGTGTCTCTTTCTTTACTAGCTTTTCCCCATAAGCCTAACCTAGACCTTTTCCGAAGCAAATACCTTCTGTATTGGTTAGTAATTGCTGTATAACAAACCACTCCAAAATTTGGTGAAGTTAATTTAAAATATCATTTATTTAGCTCACTGTTCTGTGGGTCAACGAATTAGTCTGGGCTCAGCTGGATTTACTTATGCATTTGTGGTCAGCTGCTGGTCAGCTAGACCACTTTGCTTCTGAGGCATTAGCTGGTCAGTGGCCAGGGCCATCAGGGTGACTAGAGCATGTGTCTTCCATTGTCCAGTAGGCCAGCCCGGACTTGTCCACATGGTTGCCTAGGAGGGTTTTAAGAGAGAGCAGAAGTCTGCAAATCATCTTGAGGCCTAGATTCGGAACTAGTGTCGCTTGCTTTTCATTCTGTCAACCAAAGTAGGTCACAAGGCCAGCGCAGGGCATGGAGAAGTAGACCCGTGAATATGGCACTCTTCCTCGTGGGCAAATCCAATCTACCCTCCAAGACCACCTCAGCCTGAGTTGTGTGCCTTGGGTCTGGGCTTCCTCTGTCCCTGCACTGAGAACATTGTGTGACAGTTGTTGGTTTACTTCTTAGTAGAAAGTGAGCTCCTTAAAGACAGCGACTGTGTTTTAATCCAGGATTTGGCTCATAGTAGGTAACTTTTAAAAGTGGAAATTTTTCTGAAAATAAAGCAGTCTAGCAGTTGACATCTGGTGATATGGCATAGAAGATAATATATGCTTGCATTTTAAGACTTGCTTGCTAATGTTGAAGAACTTTGGAGCAGACTCTATCTAATATATAAATATCGAATATTTCTTTAAAAAAGTGAAGGGGTGAAGAATTCTCTCCAGCATTCTGAGAAGAAGTAATTATTAAATATTTGTGCACTATCTTTGTATGTTTTTTTGTTAGGTTATAAGTTTGTTTATAAGGAAGACAAGTTACCTTTTCATGGCATATTTGTCAGCAAAAGCATACCCATCCATTAACTGGTCCACTGGGATCTGGGATGACATTTCTCCTTTAGGATGTAAAATGAGGAGGGACATCAGCCAGTGTCCTGGGCGTTACTCTGGAAGACACAGAAAATAATGCTTCTGTTAGATGGGAGATGAGATATACATAATGTAAGCCCATCTTTTAAGTGAGCACGTCTTGTCACTGTCCTAATTCTTAATTGACGGATTTTCATGTGCATTTTATTTTACATCTTAGGCTCAGCTGCCTCTGTATCTTCCCAGATTCTTCACGTCTGACCACATTTTCCCGTCACAGGCTTGATATCTAACCATGCAGCGGAGGTCAAGAGGAATTAGCACTGGGCTGCTCCTGCTCTTTTCTCAAATCTTCCGCGTTGGGATCAACAATATTCCACCTGTCACCCTAACAACTTTGGCTCTCAACATCTGGTTCTTCTTGAATCCTCTGAAGCCGCTGCTTAGCTCCTGCCTTAGCGTGGAGAAGTGTTACCAGCAAAAAGACTGGCAGCGCTTACTGCTTTCCCCGATTCACCACGTGGATGATTGGCACTTGTATTTCAATATGACATCCATGCTCTGGAAAGGAATTCATCTGGAAAGAAGACTAGGAAGTAAATGGTTTGCCTACGTCATCACCACATTCTCCATACTCACTGGGGTGGTGTACCTGCTCCTGGAATTTGCTCTGGCAGAATTTATGGATGACCCTGACTTCAGAAGGGACTGTGCTGTAGGTTTCTCAGGTAAGGCAGATGCATTTCTAAGGTAGTCCGCATGAAAACAGTAAGGGAGGTGCAGCTGTTGTCATTTTTTGAAGCAGGGGTCCCAGTTGGTGAGGGAACTGAATTCTGAGTGGCTAAGCACTGCTGGGGCTTGGATTTTGGTGAATAGGCTGATTGGAGCACAGGAGAGACATAGATTTTGCTGTTTCCCATTATGCCGCATCATTCACTCTTGGACAGTTGAGACTAGGGTCTGCCCAAAGGTAGTTTTGTAGGAGACGTGGTCCTGGAGATATGCACTGGCTCCATTATGGTGGGATGAGGGAGAGAGGCACTGGTGTACTTGTGGGAGTTCTCTAAAAAGATGGGTATGCATCTCAATAACGCCATTAAAATAAATGCACCACACCCTACAATGGCATGCTCACTGTGTTTTCAGAGCCATGATAGTCTTTATACATAATTCATGCTGTTTAATTAATGTAACAGGTCCCTAGGGAGGTGGCCTTGTCTTGATTTTGTAGATGAGGAAGCTAAGGCCCAGAGAAGTCAGGTAACTTGCTCAAGGTTGCACACCTCATAAGTGACGGAGCTGGGATTTGAACCCAGTCTTCGTGGCTTTAAACACGTATTACATTGCCTCTCACTGTTCCCCTCACTAGTTCTTTTTTTACATTTTTCTCATAGGACTAAATTGCCATCAGGACTTAAAATAGGTATCGTGAAAATTAGCATGTGAAGGGTAGGAGGGAAATAGTCCCGAAACCAAAGGAGATCAAACCCTTCCCTCTGTTTTCCCTGCCGTCCTTACCCCTTCCCTCTAAGGTGCATCCTCATGCATCTGATTGTGTGAGAAGAAAGGAAATAAGCCCTGCCTTCAATATGTCTTTCCATAGGAGTTAGAAAACTACACGTTAATGATATTTTTTGAATTGAGTTAAAAATCACATAGAATGAACGATTTTGAAGTTTACAGTTCAGTGGCATTTAGTATTGCACCATTGCGGGTGTCTTATTCCCATTTTATGTGTTATATATTTAGTAGCATACTCAAAGTCAGTATGAACTTCCGTGTTAAGAAACATCAAAGGAATGATTGCCTTGAAGACTGTTTTTCTACCAAATGCTGGGTTGACTTGTAAGGAATAGAGTATGTTTCGAAGCAAAAAGTTGGATGTAATGGAATAATCATTTTCACTTTCAGTTAGTTTTCTTTGTAAATGTTAATCATCTCCACATTTGGATTGTTGATATTTATATGCTCTTTATCCTCTTTTAGGAGTTTTGTTTGCTTTGAAAGTTCTTAACAACCGTTATTGCCCTGGAGGCTTTGTCAACGTTTTGGGCTTTCCAGTACCCAGCAAATTTGCTTGTTGGGCAGAACTTTTGGCTATTCATTTCGTCTCGACAGGGTAAGTGTTTACTCTTAGAGAATACAAATGAAGAACCTGATGTTCCATAGAGAAAGAATTATAGTCATAATGAGGTAATCAATTGTCTTTTACAGTGAAGTTTTTCTTTAACTATAAGGACAGAATCCAGCTTAATGGTTTTAATGTCAGATATTCCCGTGTTTGAATCTAGTCAGCTACTGACCTGAGTGATTTTGATGTATTTGTCTTATCTGAGTTTCCATTTCCTCACCTTTTAAGTTGAACCTGATACACAGATTTGGGGATTAATATTAACCAGCCTGTCAATTAATTAATTCTAATAACAATAATCTAAAGAGGCACATAGAAACCACGTTAATTAGAAAGATACGAAATCAAAAGGTATGTTGGTCCAGTGCTTTTAAGCAATTTTAGTTGTGAATTTTCTTGGTGGTAGACTCTTTAAACAAAAGACTTTACTCACAATTTTGATATAGAAAATTGATCAACTCTGAACTGTTTTGGATGGAGAGGAAGCATAGGGCTCCACTCCCTTTGCCTTGCCCCTGTGTCACTGACTGCCTTAAGAGGCACCTCCACAGAACCTTAGAGCTCCAGGGAACACATTTTGGGAATCACTGATGTCTGCGAATTTCCTTTACGGGTGAGGACAGGGAAATTCAGAAGGTTTAGGGACTCATCAAGCAGTGTCGTGGTAGACACTAGACTAGTTAGGATTCAGGCCTCTGGACTCCTGGTCTGGGTGTTCTCGGGGGGGAGACGGGGGTGAGGTGGGGCGTGCTTTTCCGCTTTGGTTCTTTTCTCTACTTTCTGTTCAGGAAAAAGAGAGTGAATTGTGTTATTTTCCCACCTCTTCCACCAGCTGCACTTCTCTTAATCTGTGTAATGCACCTGGAAGCCCATGGTTTGCTCATTTATTTTTACTTCGGGGACCTGGATGCTGTTTGGAGAAGGGGGAGATTCAGGAAGATTCAGAAAGAAGTAAGAAGGATATTTTTCTGCTGCTGTGCTTTTCAGACAGGAGCTTTTTTCCTCAGCTTTCCATTTGTGTGACTGCGTTGGGTGTCGTACTTTATTTGAGAGTATTCTCCTTGGGCTGTGTGTCAGCCCAGTAACCTTGAGTCCTTCTTTAATGCTAATTTCCCATCATGGGCAGCCATTGCCAGCTGGTCCGTAAAAGGCAGTGATGTGGCCACTGAACACCACTCATTTGCAACTGTATTGTTATCTTGTGACAGTTCCACGAAGAAAGCCTAACAAAATCTTCAAAGTTTTCTTTGAAAAAGGGTCCAGTAATGTCTGTCCCTTATCTGAACAGCCCTCTCTATACCTTGTCACTCACAGCTCCCTGACTTGCTTGATGTGACTCGGTTCTCTGTGGAGACCAGAGACTCTTGTGTGTGAGGGCAACACCCAACATTCATATGAAAATCACTCTCTCTGGTACTTGAACTTTTATTCTGTAATGAATCCATTGAACAGCAATGCCTTTAATAGTCTCATGCAACTATTTCTGAAGACTCCATCACGCATTTTATTTTTTTAGGGTTCCCCCCCCCTTTACATAGATAAGGGATGGTTGCATTTTTATGTAATATGCTTATTCTGCGTGGAGGGACCTGATATTCTGAGCTTGGGAATTAAATGGAATTTCCTTTGCAGTTTGAAAGACAAAATCTTTTGGTTTTTAAGATTTGACTGCTTTGAATGATAAACTTCTGATATCCAGGCATCTGCTTATGCATGTGTCCATTGAAGACGGAGCTGAACGCTGGTCCAGGAAACCTAAGAGGGGCATGCTTTTTGAGATGGATCTTGGAAGGATGGGGGAAACCAGAGCTCTCTGGGCTCTGCATTGTTATTCTCCTGGTGGTTGTCAATTAGAGTTTTCATTGGGGAAACACTGTAAATCTTTACAACAAAGCCTGCTTTATCGACGGACTTAATGAGCTGCCCTTTGGGAGAAAAAAAAACCTGCCAGGCAAACATTTGGTGGACCTCTGTGTTTTATGAAAGCCACAGAATTAGTAATTTCCCCAGTTAGGGAGTTTTATGGAGGGAAGCCACTCCAAACAGCCAGCCGTTGGTTCAGCACTGTGAGAGGTTATGGACTTGACCAGCAGAGTGACGTAATCGCACTCCTTTGCTGGAGCTTTTGCTTTTACAGTTCTCGTGTGTCCCTTGTTTCAGTGACATCTTTGCCTCACGTGGTCTTTTACTTCCCTGCATGTCCTGGGGCCCTGGTAGGTGGTTGTGTTTAAAGAAGTGACCCTCCTCCCAAGGTGGCACAGTGGGGAGGTGATTGCAAAATTCTAATTTTCACCTTAAAGCTCAAATTTTATCATTGACAATAAATATCACTAGTTGTTTTTTTTTGTGGTACGTGGGCCTCTCACCGTTGTGGCCTCTCCCGTTGCGGAGCACAGGCTCCGGACGCGCAGGCTCAGCGACCACGGCTCACGGGCCCAGCCGCTCCAAGACATGTGGGATCTTCCTGGACCGGGGCACGAACCCGTGTCCTCTGCATCGGCAGACGGACTGTCAACCACTGCGCCACCAGGGAAGCCCTCTTTTTTCTTTTTAAATGTGCATGTGTGGCTGTGAAAAATACAGCGACTACTGGTACTGTTTGGAGTCACCGCCTTGATTCATTTGATTCAAGCGGCCAAGGCACAAGCAATTGGACCCACCATTGCTTTTATACCACTAATGCAAACATCAACACGTGGAAAACGGCACATGATACCTCAGTATAATTATGAAAATAGTTCTGACTTCATGAACTGCTGGAAGGGCCTCTGGGACCTCCAGTGGCCCATGGAGCACACTTTGAGAATCGCTGCTCCCAGCTCTCATGCTGCCTCTCTAGCACTACTCTTGACCGTTTCTTAGCTTGTATGAAAGGAAAGATGGGGAGCTTCATGCAGTCAGGGATGGCAGAGAAAGGGAAGCAGTGAAGTATGTGAGAACGTATATTGTATAACCACTGAAATTGCTAATTAACGGTTGCTAATTAGCATGAACTGTTAACACTGTCTGAAGGAGAATGGCCACTTGTCACTCTCATTACAGGGACTGACTATAAGATCTGCCTGTGTTCCACACAGGACAGAATTCCTTAGATGCAGGGAACTCCCGTCCTACTTTCAGTTCTCTCCTTGCGTCTGCTTACATTTTGTGCTAAGGTGCTTCTGGCATATTCATCTAAAATGCAACATGCAGTTCTTTCTTCCCCAGTAGTACTGAGATAGGGAATATAAAAGAAAAGTGCATTCGGCTGGCATATACTGTTTGAGTGTCAGTTGACACCCCTGTGGATCTAGCTACGTAGTAGTCTATTGGATTTTTGCCTTGGGAATTAGAACTGAGGTTGGGGAATAGCAATTTGGAAGATGACGGTAACACCATCTCCTGTCCCACATGTTCTTTTAGAACTTTGCCACTCTACCTAGAGGTGGGGTCCAGTGTACCTCCCCCTGAATTGGGTGGATTTGTGACGCAGTGTAATCAGTAGATGGCAGCAAAAGTGCCATGTTAATTCTGAGGCAAGAAGTTTCTTGCCTTGTGAGCTGAAACACTTGCCCATGGAGCCCATGTTCCCTGATTCCACCATGCTACGAGGAAGTGGCGCGTGACCTGTGAGTGAGTGGCCATTATATACAGCCATGAGTCCCCTCAGCCTCAACATTGTGGAGCAGAGACCTGTCACCCCCTGTGCTTTCTGAATTCCTGACCCACAGAATCTGTGAGTGGAAGAAAACAAGTGTTGTTTTATGTCACTACATTTGGGGAGATTTGTCCTACGTAATGTCAACGAGTTGAATGAAAAAAAAGGGAGGGAAACTAGAATGAAAAGCAAAGGAGTACAAAGGGCAGTGTTTGGGCAGTGGGGGAGAGAGTGGAGTGAAAGCAGAAGAGAGCCAAGGGTGGAGGCCTGGGGAGGAATCCATGCTGAGATGCTGTGGTACCACGAGTCATAACATCACCACTCATCAAATAGCAGGGCTTTAAAGCAGTGGTTGGCAACTGTGGGTTCTAATCATTTAAAACGTTCTGAAATCAATGTAGTGGGTCACAACCAGCATTTGAAAGAAAGAGAGAGAGAGGGAGGGAGGGAGGAGAGGAGAGAGGAAGGAAGGAAGGAAGGAAGGAAGAGAGGGGAGTGGGAGGGAGGGAAGGAAAGAGAAAGATGGGTTAGTGTTGAATGTGGTAAGGGTATTATTTCAAGGAACTTTTGTTTTAGCTATATGTATGTGTGTGCTATATTTCTAAAAATGTATTTTTATTGTGGGACACAGTACAAAGATTTTGGGAGGTGTTGCTTTAAAGCAGCTACTAGTTGCTTAAACTAGAGTTAAATACATTTATAGGATCAGAGACATTTATTGCCTTCAGCGAAAGAGGATTAGATTGCCAGGTCTTTGGTGGCAATGAGATGAACAGGCTGTGACTCCAGATTTCTACTAATTTATTGTCTTTCATTAGAATAAGTGCTAGTTTACAAGGCTTAGCAATGACCGAGGGAACTCTCAAGATAGCTGTCTGTGTATGGAGGTGTATGCTAACAGAGTTAGACTTCACCTAAACCAGAAATGCTAGTAACGGTTGTTCAGTTATAAAGTTATTCGTAAAAATCCTTTGAGAATTCAAGAGAAAGGGGTTATCTAGAGCAAAGGAGACAATGAAGTGTAAAAGTTGCCACATTTTCCCAAAAAGTATAATATTCCTCTCCAAGCCTTTTAAATGTAGACGTATTCAATAACTTAGTAGAAAATAAAACAAAACCTGAATGGATATAGGGTTAAAATATACATTGGGAGTTTGTGTAAGCAAGCAAGTGGCAAATAGGTAAATCCAATGATACTTAATTGTGCTTTGGAGAGAATGCTCCTTTGACAAGAATGGCCTGATGGATGAGAGCTAAGCAGGAACTGTGGTCTTCTCAGGGCTGGGGCTGTGTTATGGCAGCCCATGGAGAGGAGAGAGGGCTGCTGTCTGAGATTCCTGTTCTTCAAGGGCGGATTAAGTTGTTTTTCAAGAAGTTATATTACACAATTGCATCTTTTGTTTTGTATCTACTGGGACGGTTGCATTTTTCTACTAAACTTGGATGACAAATGTTGCATATATAGAATTGATACTCACCCTCTGTTTTATTTCACTGAAACATGTTTTCACAGCCTGTTAAAGAGTTCAGTTTGAATCAACGTCCCAGGACTCTCCTGAGCAGATTTTTCTTCTGCATTCCTTGGATGTCCATTGATATATTTCCTCCCTTTTCCCTTTACAGACTCCTGTAAAGGAAGGTTATATAAGTTATATAAAGGAGTTAGTTAATTTGTCTGTCTCCAGGAGGGCTTCCAGTTGACCAGGACTCAAGGTGAGAGCAGTACTTAACCAAAGCAGTGATTCCCTTGAGTTAGGTTTTACAAGATGAGAATGAGAAATTTCGAGGCAGAGAACTTTCCCTCCCACTAGAATTGGAACTCTTCGAGGGAAAGGGAGTGTGTAAATCATCTCTCTAGCTCTGGAGTCCAAGTTTGTGGCAAGAGAGGAGACCCAGCCTTGTCCTGAGCCCATCCCTGACCACCATAGGAAGAGCTTCAAGCTAAATAGGAGGTGCATTAAGAACAGAAAAGAATTGTATCTGACTACTAAGTTTCATCTTTCTTTTATAAGAGATTTAATGTAACAATTTCTTTAGAAAACTGGTTATATTACGTAAAGAATTAAACTGAAAAGAAAGCAGTAGCTGAACGAGAGTGTAACCTAATTTCTCAGCTCCTAATTGAAAGAACAATATATTCATTGTAGAAAAGTTGACGATATATAAAGTATGATAAAGAAAACAAATTGCCCATGGTCTCCTTCCCAGAGAAAACTACTTTAAGCATTCTGCCATCACACACCTCTTCCCTTATACGCAATTATATTTCCTATTTTCTCATTTAACTTGTTATAAGCAACAGCTCTTCAAAAGCCTCAGTTTTAATGGTGTATAATGATTCCTGTTGTGGTTCCTTTATTTTCTCATTCACTAATTTTACATGCTAATTTTATTACCTAATCGTCCAAATTATAAGTGAGGATGTCTATCAAAGCATCATTTGCTAGTCTTGGCTCCCAGGTCTGAATATGTCCTCAGAGTAGATTTCCAGAATTAGAATAATGGATTTGAACTATTTTCATGGCACTTTTATACATTTTACCAACTTGCTTTCTATAAGTTTGTTCTAGTTTATAGCCTACCAACAGCATATGAGAGTGTCTGCTTCCCCACTTCTTGGCCAGCCTGAATATTTGCTGTAAGGTTTTTGGAAATCTGATATGTAACAAAAATTATTCTCTTGCTGTTATTTATACTTCTATTGTTAGTGAAATGGGACAACTTTTTATTTCCTTTTTAGTAAGTTATATTTCCTTGTCTGTGATTTGTCTTTGTGTCCTCTACATATTTTCAGGACGCTATAATTGTTCATTGTTAGAGTGATGATACTGAATTTCAAGGTGTTCTTATTAGATTATATATACTAAGAAACCTTAAGTACACAGTACAATTTTAAGTTCTATAAATAATAACTTAGCCAGTGTCTATGGGGATTTTTTTTTTGGCTGATATGAATGGATAAAGATTTATTCTAAACTATAGCTAAGAACAGAAAGTCTTTTACACTGAAAATCAAGAAATGATATGATAGGTTGTTTTGGGAGTAGATTGAAGACAGGATTTATTTATATGTTTTAAATAAATTTTATGTTTTAGAATGGCTTTATAGATTTACAGAAAAATTGTGAAGAGATACAGAAAGCTCCCACATAACCTGCACCCAGTTTCACCTAATTTTGACATCTTAACATTAGTATGGTATATTTGTTACAGTTGATAAGCCAATATGACACATTATTGTTAACTAAACTCCATGCTTTATTCAGATTTCCCCAGTTTTCATGTGATGTCCTTTTTCTGTTCTAAGTTCTTATCTGGAATACCACATGACATTTCATGTATCCTTAGGCTCCTGTGTTAGTCAGCTTGGGCTGTCATAACAAAATACTGTAGATTGGCTGGCTGAAACAACAGAATTTTATTTTCTCACAGTTCTAGAGGCTAGAAGTCCAAGATTAAGGTGCCAACATGGTTGGAGTCTGGCAAGGACTCTCTTCCTGGCTTGTATACGGATGCCTTCTTACTGTGTCTTCACATGACGGGAGAGGGACAGAGAGAGACAGAGAGAGAGAGAGAGAGTGCATGAGAGCATGCCATCATGAGAATCCCACCCTCATGACCTCATCTAAACCGAATTATCTCCCAAAGGCCCATCTCCAGATATCATCACATTGGGAGTTAGGGCTTCAACATATGAATTTGGGTAGAGACAAAATTCAGTCCATAGCAGCTCCTCTTGGCTGTGACAATTGGTTTTATTTTTAATGAAGAGTTGTGAGATATCACTCCTGAATGTCCGTGTATATAAGCATTAACTTCCTTTTATTTGCCCTCTTGTAACCCAGAAGTAGTGTTCAGTTAGCCATGTAGCATGGTTTCTAAGCAAGTTTTAATTTAGGTGTATGGACACCTCTTGTCTTCTGTTAAATGGAACTGCTGTGGCTCCACTGTAAAATGTGCATGTCATACACAGAGGTAGATATGAGAAATTTCCATCCCGACCAGAGCACACCAGCATGGAGGACTCCTGCTGTCTGTAAATTACTCAGACCTTGTTTCAGGCCTGCTTCACCCAATTGGCTGGCTCAGAACAGCAGAGAAGAACAGTAGGTAGAAATAAGGAAGCAGCTGTTTTTCCAGTTGAACACAGAGTTGTCTGGAATAAGGTTCACTACTCAGGTTGAAACTAATTGGCCATCATGCTGTGATGTAATTGTGGATGTGTGGATGATAGCACTTACCCAATCTGTACTTAACTAACTAGGCTTGTTAATGGTCAATTCTGGTGACTTAGTGACAGGTGCAAGACTTGGATTTACTGTATTGGATGTCTCAGGTAATGACAACTGGAGGCTATTTTTAAAAGATAGAATTTTTTAAAAATCAAAGAAAAGTCATATGCCCTAAGTTAAAAGGTGATATCAATAAGTACATCTTATTAAATTAAAGAGCTCTGTATAATGTGTGTTACAGGAAAAAGG
Source organism: Aethalodelphis obliquidens (assembly GCF_003676395.1). NCBI lineage: Eukaryota > Metazoa > Chordata > Mammalia > Artiodactyla > Delphinidae > Aethalodelphis > Aethalodelphis obliquidens. The sequence continues at coordinate 11,601,979 of NW_020837946.1, read as the reverse complement.
GTGTTTTTTAATCTGAGAAGTTAATTACCAATTGTAGCAATTATTTTGAGTTGACTTTTTTTTTACTAATATTTTTTTTAATGAAAAAAAAGAACCCTGTGAAGCACATTTATTTCCCTTTGGAGTATTTAGAATATGCACTTTGGTCTGTTTGGAATTTTTTTTTCAGGAGACACTATTGGAGATAAATGTTACAACTTTCACTCTCAATTAATAAGATGATAAATCACATCTCTGGAACTTCCTGATGTATTTTCTTAATTCTTCCCATTTCAGTATAAGGAGGAATGTTTTTAAATAGAAAGTTCTTTATATTTGTTAATTTCCCCCTTCCTCTTCTGCAGTATTAAGTGATTTTTTAGTTAAAAGTCTTGGGAGTTAAATAGTCAAGAGGACTGTTTTCCATTTACATTCAGGTTTGGTTCAAATTGTACAAAATGAAGACAGTCGGTGCTATGAATTGAAATCATTAGTACATCAATTATTCTGTGATAACCAGCTGAGAAGAGGCTGTAGACTACTTGAATGCTCCTTCCATTTAAACTTGGCTTCTCATTAGCTTATATGAGAGATGAAATAATTTGATTCTAATTTATCTCTCTTTAAATGAACATTGTTCCCCTCTGAATTCAAGAGTAGAACATTTTAATTTTGTAGTCATTTATAACACACAGGTCAAATAAATAACAAGTTTTATTTCTAGCAACATATCTCTTCTATTATTTATATTACTATATAGTTCCTTGATTCTAAGACACACTTTTTTTCCCCTACGTCTTTTTAGGGCAAAATAGGCCACAAACATAATAAAGATAACATCATAAATCAGTGGGGGAAAATAAGGGTTATTTAGCAAATGGTACTTGAAGAATAGTTTAACCATTTGGAAGAAATTAAACTTATAGCTTTAACTCACGGTACTCCAAAACAAATTTCATATAGATTATGTTTAGAAGATTTAAAAAACAACATCTGAAAAATGTCTAGGAGTGTGTGAGGGAAATTTTTCAGTTCTTGAGTTGGGAGGAAATTTCTAAACCTAAAAACAATGAATATAACCTCAAATGAAGTCAAAAGCAACACTTTTTTTTCCAGGTCCAAATACATTATACATTAAAACGAAAGGCAAAAAAGTTAGAAATATATGTGGAAAAAGAGGATCATATCTTTGCGATGAACAGTAATAACTGCAAGAAAGAAGTCCATCAATAGACAATGTACAGAAAAAAAAATTAATCAGTGACTAATAAATGTAAAACATAAAAATCCATTGTTGACCAAATACAGAAAATTAACATAATAAGCTATTTTACTTATTAAACCAACAAGATTAGAAAATTATTACTGTTGTTAAGAGTTTGGTGAAATGGGAGTTTACATAAACTTCTGATGGGACTGTATCTTGGTACAGACTTTCTGAAAAGTAATTTGATGATCTGTATCAAGAGCTGTAAAAAGTTTATACCCTTTAGTTTGGTAATTACCTTTCTAGGAAATTGTCCAAATTATAACTGTAAATACAAAAAAAATTTTTTTGACGTGAGTATATTTATTGTCATGAAGTGTTGGAAAATTGGAAACCACTTAAATATCTAGTAATAGGTAAGTGGTTTAATAAATCATGTTGTAATAGAATATTATATAGCCATTAAAATGCTATTTTCAGAGATTATTTTAATGGAATTGGAAGATCATCAAGATAAGGATAGAGGGAGTTCCCTGGCGGTCCAGTGGTTAGGACTCCACGCTTTCACTGCCGTGGGCCTGAGTTCAATCCCTGGTCGAGGAACTAAGATCCTGCAAGCTGAGCACAGCAGGCCAAAAACACAAAACAAAAGATAAGGGTAGAAAGTAGAATACAAAATATTACATATGATGTGGTTTCAGTTTTTTTCCAAAGTAAAAATAGTCACCAAAAGGACTAAGAAAAGCACATAAACATATTATTACTTGTTAACGTTATGGAATTATTTATTGTTTTTATTCAACGTTTTTTGGCCAGATCCTCTATGGTGAGCATGCATTATTTACAGTGGAAAAATTGAGTTATTAAAATATTAACAGTAGCATATTTTCATGAGTCTTAACTTACCTGTGCCTCCTAAGTTCCAGGAGGGCAGAGCTATAGTCTGTTCTGTTCACTGTGTATTCCCAGTGTCTAAAACAGTGCTTGGCCTATCACAGTTACTCAAAAGTGTATGTTTGTTGAATAAAGACAGTTTGGGGTGGCTGGCCCAACTAAAGATAATAGGCAAAGTGTAAATTGTTGAGTTACTGACCCGAGTTCAGAAGTCTAGAGAGGAAAGAAGTCAGATGCAAAACCTGAGTGCTGAGTTAGAAGGCAAAGTCAATTCAAATGGACAAAAAAGAAAACAACACTCAGGAGGCTTGAGAGGCAGCTCAGCAAGGGGGCTAGAATGCTTGAAGCGCCCCTCAGTGCCCAGCAGTGCCTGGGCCCGTCGGCCCAGCCTCATCTTACACAGAGACCACACATTCCTACATGAGATAATAAGATAAACAGGGACTGTGTACCAGGCTACAAAGGCAGCTTCAATCACCTCTAAAAATAGAGATTTTATAGGCCATATTCTCTGATCACAAAGTAATAATAAAGACTTTAAAAACTAAATATCAGTAAAAGGAAAAAAAAATTCCAATAATCATTCATAATCACTTGGAAATTTAAATAACTCCATGATTAAGAGGAAAGTTAAAAAAAAACCTTTAGAAATGAACAATGAGAGCACTCCATGTCAAACTCTTAAGTGCTTTTTATAATATAGCAAGGAAGTTTTAAAAGTAAATAAATGAAGTCCTCAACTTAAGCTAGAAAAGGAATAAATACAAGATTAGAGGATGAAGAAATTGATAATGATAAAAGCAAAATTTAATAAACTAAAAAGAAAAAATGATAGATAATTGGAGGGCCGTATCTTTAAAAAGACGAATCAAATGGACAAGTCTATGGCAGGTTTAATTAAGAAAATTAGAAGGAAAACTTGAAGCAGTAGATATGAAAAAGCAGATGTAAGTAGGTATGGAGGAAGCTAAATCAACTTCTAAAAGGGTGTATATTTTCATAAAAAAATTTTTTCTGGGGCTTCCCTGGTGGTGCAGTGGTTAAGAACCTGCCTGCCAATGCAAGGGACACGGGTTCGATCCCTGGTCCAGGAAGATCCCACATGCCGCGGAGCACCTAAGCCTGTGCACCACAACTACTGAGACTGCGCTCTAGAGCCCACGAGCCACAACTACTGAGCCCGCACACCACAACTACTGAAGCCCGCATGCCTAGAGCCTGTGCTCCGCAAGAAGAGAAGCCACTGCAATGAGAGGTTTGCGCCCCGCAGCAGAGTAGCCCCCGCTCGCCGCAACTAGAGAAAGCCCGCGCACAGCAACAAAGACCCAACACAGCCAAAAGTAAATAAATAAATTTATTAAAAAATTTTTTTTTCTGTTTTAAGAGATCACTTTTTTATTATTATTAAAGTTTTGGACTAATATTGTTAAACCCAAAAATTCTTTTTAAAAGAAAACGTAGAGATTTTATGATCCAAACAATATTGATATATAATCCTTACAATGTCTTTGAGTTTCTAAGGTGTATTCCAACATCAGTATTGCATCCAAAGTTGTAGAATTTATTTGATGAGATCTTACTGAGTCAGTTTGTGAGGGCTTAGATCCTGTAACTTTTGAGGGAAGATGTCCCAGTGTAACTGACATTGTGCAGATTTTGGTGAAGCAGTTAATTTTACTTTGAGGGTGATATAAATTCATTGTATGATATAAACCAAGTAACTTGAACTCTGAACAAAGGCTCACATTACTTCCTATTCCTCTGAAGTGATTTTGTGAAGTGTGATGCACCAGTGGGTAAAAATACTTCAGGACTTGCTAATGAAAGACAGAGTATACAGAATCTGCTTTTCTAGCACATATTTTTATAGATGTTGAAAACGGTGTTGTCAAACGATATTTTAAAAGCTGTCAGGTGTGTGTGTTTTTCAAATGAGTTTTAAATAATTCAGTACCATGCAGGCGGCAGAAAAATGGCCTTATAAACTTGCAGTGCTCTTTTGTACTGAATATACTAGTGGAGTCTATGAATTAGAAATGAACACTATTCGATACATCTTTTTACTAATAACCAGTATGGTGTTGATGGAAATTCTCTGTTACTAATGTTTCTCTTTTTCTTTGTTTTTTTGTATTTTCCCATTAGAGAATTGCCTTAAAGTCGTTTCAGCACAGGTACCACATGTGTACTTATGGTAGGTTTCTAATAGGAGCCGTGATCACTGACTCATGGCAGCCTCCTCCCCTTTTCTTCCCTCTTGTGTGCTGCTGAGTGAGGGATGAGGGGAGAGTCCACGTGGAAGACAGTTCACTTTGAATAAGTGTGAGATTCCTAAGAGCTTGCCTACCCGGATAGGTGGTGGCCAAATAACCTTGTGGAATATTAAGTCTCCTCCTTAATTCAGGAGTCTAATTGGGAGTGAAAAAGTAAGGATCATAGGTTATGATGAGTCTTCGCCACATTTCTCATTGACTCATTGCTCCTCTCATATTTCTCCTGATCTTATCCAGGAAAACTTGTTTATGCGGAAAAGCTAAGTGGCATGTGTGGTCCTCTGTACAGTTCTTCCTCCTGCCAATAAAGAATTTTGGTTTTTCTGAAAGTGGAAGAATTTTCTCCTTCATCATGGTCATTATTATGGTTCGTATTTGGTTTTGTTTTCCTCAGGTATTTTACACTAATAATAGCGGTCTTAGTCATGTTCTGGAGTTATCAGATCTCTAATCTGAGAATCTCAGAGTTAGGCACTAAATGGCTTTCATGGCAAAAGATTTAAGGTGTGTTTGCAGGGACTGAGAAATGGCTCAAGTCACAACCACAGTGATTGGAGGGTTATAGCTAGACACAGGAAGGTTGAAAACACCTGTCTTTAAGCTTTTTGCATTGTAGCAGTAATTTTAAAGATCTGCCCTAAGAAACAGTAAAAGTTCATTTAAAATTCATAAATTCCACTCCCGTGTCTCTCTGAGTACACCACATATGGTTGCTATCAATGTCTTGAGCATACTGATCATATACTATTTAACGCACATTGTTTGCAACGATGTTTCAAATGATACAGGATTGGCTCATTCTGAGTACCGTAGGCCCCCCTTCTCCTCCGAGGATACGTTCCAAGACCCCCAACGGATGCCTGAAATCATGGATAGTGCTGAACCCTATATGTATGTTTTTCCTCTACATACATACCTATAATAAAGCTTAATTTATAAATTAGGTACAGAAAAAAATGAACAACAGCAATAATAAGATAGAACGATTATAACAATATACTGTAATAAAAGTTATGTGAATGTGGTCTCTCTCTTAAAATATCTTATTGTACAAATTTAATACCTTTTTCATCTTAACTAAGTGCTTATCATACATTATGACAGCCAAACTTTTGCAGTTTGAGGTGTGACAGCAATACTAGCACAAATTTCTTTTTCCTTCTTCACAATTTCATGGACAGAAGATTCATTCTCATCGTAGATTTTAGCAACCTCATCGTACAGTTTTTCCTCTTTATTAAGTTGAGAACTGTCACCTTTTCACTTAAAGGAAGGACTTTATGGCTTCCCTTTGGCAGATCCAAATTGCCAGCATCCCTACCCTTGCGCTTTGGGGCCATTATTAAGTAAAATAAGGGTGATTTGAACACAAGCCCTGTGATAGCGTGACAGTCGATCTGACAACCCAGATGGCTACTCAGTGTCTAACAGGCATACATGCTGGACAAAGGGATGATTCACACCCCGGGCATGACAGAGCAGGACAGTGACAGGTTTCATCATGCTACTCAGAACAGCACACAATTTAAAACTTATGAATTGTTTATTTCTGGAATTTTCCATTTGACATTTTTGGACCACGGTTGACCTTGGGTAACTGAAACCTTGGAATGCAAAATCATGGACCAGGGAGCACTGCTGTATTCAGTCTGAAAAGACTCATGAGAGCTGTTGTTCCCTGTCAGGTAGAGGTGGACTGCCCAACTAATGAGAGAGGTGTTCTTCCTGTGGTCCATATTATTCTAAGATCCTCCTCAGAGGTCTTCGTTTTTAATGATGGCTTGATCTGGATTTCATAGATTTTTGCATGTCAGTTTCAGTTGAGTTTTCTTAAGGTTCAGCGCAGAACCGACAATAAAAAAAAAAAGATTGAATGGGGAACAGGCGGCAGAAGTTCTTAGAAAATAGTAAAGAAGATTAAAACCACCTGGTGAAACAAATTTTTCAGTAGATTTGAAAAAGGCACACATTGTTTCTTGAAAAAGTTTGTTGAGAGGTGCAAATTAGAAATCAGAGTAGATTAATTCATTTTTTGGAAGTGTTTTGTGGGTAAAACATGATCCATTATATTGTTAGACTTGTGTTACGTGAACAGTTATATGGCTCCTGGTTGTATATGTGGAGTCTTGTTCTCATGTTCCTCATGGCAGATTATACATCCTACTTATGCTCTCCTAGACGCACAGAAGCTGAGCAAAGGCAGGCAGAGGTGTATCCATCAGTGAGTGGTACTGGGGATGGATCCATTACTCAGTTCTCCTTTCAACACACACTTATTGAGTGTCGCTTCTACTGTTCCTCATCAGTTAAATGGGGCCAGTAACAGTACCCGTCTCATGGATTTGTTGGGAGGACTAAAAATACAACACAGGAAGGTCCTGAAATCAGTGTCTGGCTCCTTGGAAGAGCTGCCACCACTTCACTGCCCCTGAGCTGTCTTCTGTGGGTACGAGAAGAAGGGTGGATGAAGCTCACACAAGTCTGAGCACATCAGAGTCCCTGAGAATAACACCTTACTGGATAAAAGTATCTATGGATTTCAAAGAGCTCTTGAGTAGAGATAGTAAATGAGTAATTACAAATAGTGTTTTTCAGTTTAAAAAAGTGAGGTGGGTGGATTTTGACTCACAATTTTGTTTAATACCTACAATGTATTAGGCATTATATGAGACACTTTTATGTGTATCTTCTCTTTTAATCCTTGCAATTTTATTTTTATTTCTCCCACACGTGGCGAATGGAGCTGTATCTAGTTCAAGGGTGTAGGTTCTGGAAATTCATAGTGACTTGAACATCTGGGTTAATATTTCTTTAGTGTGGTAACATCCTTTCTGACAGTTTTAGTAGAATATTCAAGCCCTCCATTCCACCTGGAGTCTTGGCCAACACGGGAACTGAAATAGTGTAGAGCAGAATTCTCTCTGAGACTTAGAGATCTGTTGGTTCTACATTGCCTCTGTCATCTTTGGACACTTTAATTGAGGTTCTTTTAGTTACAGTTTAAAGAAACGCAGCTCAAACTAACTTGATCAAAGAAAAGGACCTCTGTTGGCTTACATAATTAAAATTTCCAGTGGTGCTTTTCAGGGTTTCAGAGACATCAGATGTGCTGGGATTCAACTCAAGCAATGTTGTCAGGATTCTATCTCTATCTTCTGTCTCTGTTTTTTGTTTTTTCCTGTGTTGGCTTCTGTATTAGTTATCTATTGCCATGTAACAAGTTATAGTAAACATAGTGGCTTCAAACACACATTTATTATCTCATGGTGTGTGTGGGTCAGGAGGCTGGGCATGGCTTAACTGGGTCTTTTGCTCCAGGTTTTCTCGCGAGACTGCAACAGAGGTGTCAGCACTGAGGTCTCATCTGAAGGCTTGACTGAGGAAGGATCTGCTTCCAAGCTTATGTAGATTTTGAAAGAACTCAGTTCCTTGTGGGTTGTTGGACTGAGAGCCTTGCTGTCTGCTGTCAGCCAGAGTCTCAGTTCCTTGACACTTGAATCTCTCCATAGGGCAGCTTCCTTCATCAAAGCCAGCAAGGAAGAGTCTGCTAGCAAGGCAGAAATTACAGTCCTATGTAACATAATCATGGAAGTGGCATGCTCTGTTCTGTTGGTTAGAAGCAAGTTGTAGTCCCATCCATGCTCAGGGAGAAAGGATTTATGAAGGGCAAGAATACCAGGAATCAGGTATCACCAGGACCATCTTAGAATTTGTACACCACAGCTTCATTCTCAGGAAAGCTCTCTCCACATGCTGACGGAGTTGACCAACAGCTCCTGTCTTACATCAGCGTAAGGCCAGCAATTCTGGAGAAGATAGAGCCACATATCTCCTCAGCATCCATATATGTACCTGTTCGTTACCAGTCAGGATTCTTGACTGAAAACAGAAATTAACTCTGGCATATTTAACCACAAAAGACTTATTAGAAGGATACCAAGCAGCTTCTAGAATTGTTGAGAATTCTGAAGTTTTGGGCTGGAAAAAAACCTGTGAGAACTGGATGGACACTTGTGCCATTGCCACTGCTTCCTTGGACTCTCATCGCCATATTCTCAAGATTAGGAATGAGGTGTATCTCATTGGCCAAGTGTCAGTCCCACAGTTGTGCTCTAGCTGACAGGAAGGGAGATGAGGGAACACCTGCCCTGCTTGGGCCTCCATCAGAGGTGGAACTGTGTATCTTTAACTGTGACAGTGTTCCTCAGATGAGCCCACATGGGTCTCATGGCTTCACTGGGTTACTTTGTCTATAGATGTTCAGCCTAGCATGTTGTCTTGCATAAACAAACATGGGCTGTTTTCAGAACTTTGCAGGTGGTGGTTCTGTGCTCTTGTTCAACATTAACTGTGCCTTACAGGCATACCAGTAAAGCTGCTACAGGAGCAGTATGTGATATGCATGGCATGCCCAGGTCTCTTGAGTCATGTAATAGGTGGGGCATTCATAGTTAGAATTTTGATTCAGACCAGATTTAACCACAAGTAGTATTTACCTTTTCTGAAATTATAGGCTAGCTTTATGATCCAGTTTTGTTTCCCAGTCTTTCTGTTGGATTTAGGGATTGAGGGGTTACCTTAGCTCTTTACTGTCTTCATCTTTGTGTGTATATGACTGTCTTGAATATGTGGGTACATTAGCTAAATTATCATGTTTTTATAAGAACAAAGAACTTGTAAATCTTTTGAAGTAAGTTCATATGTTTCCTTGCATGTATTTTCAAAGCTATACCTACTTCTCTTGCAGCATTTCGGAATATATTAAGACCAACTTCCCAAGGAGGGAAACAGATGTCACTTCTGTGGGGTACTTTGTAGGGTGAAGAGTCTTGCCAATACTCAAAATGTTTTTCTTATTGGCCTACTATGCCAGCCGAAATCTCATTAGAATTTGAATTTTGGCTTAAGATCAATGGTCCTCAACCTCAACACATTAAAAACAACATAAATTGTTGTTATTAAAACAACATAATCAAAATTAAAATTAAATTAAAAACAACATAATCAAAAAGTAACCCAACAAACCCAACAGTGTCAGGGTCCCACTCGAGAGCAATTCTGCAGAATTTCTGGGAGTGGAGTCCAGGGGGCTGTAACTTTGAGAATCTCTTTAAGAGATTCTGTTTTGTAGCCAGGATTGAGAGCCAGTGGATTAAGATCACCACCTGGCAAGGGCTTCCTGTCCATTTGTGTCCTGGTGTACAAGCACAGTGTCGTAGTTACTGCCACAGTTCACAGTCGAGACTGTTCCTTGCCGTCCTCTCTTCCTTGTGTACCCCATGATGAACTCGCATTAATCAGGGTCACCTAAGCCAGTCTCTTCCTGCAACCTCAAAGAGCCCAGCTACCATAGGGCCATAGGATTTCCAGTTATGACACGGCTTCTGAAAATACCTCCAAAAGGCCAATTTGTGTCATAACAGTAGCATATGTTAAAATCAGGCTATAAACAATCCAACTTCTCTTTCATTTTACATTTACTTTCTGGAGGTGATGTGCACATAATCATTCATGTGGTATCCAGAAATATTTTCGTCTGTAGTAATAGCAGATGGCAGAGTGGTTTCATGTGCCAAGCTGCATTTATTCTGCCACAGCGCAGCGTGGAAGTGATCACGGCCTCTTCCAAACAGTCTCGCTCCCCACGTGCGTGTCAGTTGTGGTGGGAAGTTTTCTTGCGTATCAGTTCAATATGTTGTAAATTTACTTGGAATCCTTGGAATTTGTGCATGATGTGGTCACATGAGATGTACTTCGAAAAGAAATATTTTTGAGGCCTAATGATTAAAGGTCATCAATTCCACAAACATTTAATAAGCATTTGCTGTGTGCTAAGCTAGTGGTTTTCCACTGGGATAGGTCACATGGTCCCCAGGAAGGATCTTGGACATTTACAGGACTGTGTGTAGGTGTCATGATGATTAGTGGAGGTGCTACTGGCATTTGGTGTGTGAGGACCAGAGGTACCGGCTGCCCTGCAGCACGCAGGACCGTCCCCTTCCACAACAATGTCCTGCACACCCCACACCCCAGTCTGTTGAAAGGACTTTTCTGTAGGTAAAAAACCTGTTCGTGATTATCCGAGCCTCAAACCTGATTGTGTTTTTCATATAAACACAAAGACTTTTTTTCTTTGGCATAGATTTAATATACAGTGACTTTTCCAGGAAAATTGTAAATTGAATTGTAAATGTAACTGAAGGGAAAATTGTATTATACTTTGCTTGATTTGGAGTCAAAAGTTAGTTACCCTCACGTAAGATCACGTGACCAGTGGAACCCTGCCTGTGGTGTTTGAGTCACAGAAAGCCCATCTGTACCTCCCTGCATTTTTTAACCTCACCTTCGTGCAGATTCCGTACATAGAGGGGCAAGCAAAGGATGACTTTATATGTCTTCTGGTGGTGTTCTGCCTCAACGTTTATAATTCATAGTATTTTACTATGTGAATTAAATTTTTCTTTCTTAATTTTTACAACTGGGGCATTGTGTTGAGTTGAGATTGCACGTGTTTGTTGTGTCTGTGTTTTTAAAAGTATGCGTGTAGGTAAGTTATTTATAAATTCCATTACAAGAAAATAGAAAGAGCATTAAAGAATATTTGGGTTTAAGGGGGCATTGGGTGTGATAGGGTTGGTAGCCAGTAGCTTAAGCAGCAGGGCAACGGCAGAAAAGTCAGCAGACAGGGAAGGTCCTTAAATGCTAGAGGAACTCAGACTATACTGCAGGAGCCCAGAAGCAGCCCCTGCCTTGTCCTGAGGGAAGGCAGACCAGGAAGGCTGTTTTGCTAGGGCTTAGCTGGGCAAAGGGAATGGTGCATACAAAGTTGAGAAGAGTGGAAGCATGGCTTTTGCAAATGGCTCAAGCTTGGGGTGGGGCAGGACTGGGCGGGGGGCAGTGCAGAGCAGATGGAGAGATTTTGGGCAGTTGGAATCTACTCAGCAGTGATATGGAAGATACAGGAAAGGGGACTCTAGGAGGTGTCTAGGAGGAGAAGAACACCGGCCTCACGTACGGAATTACACTGACTCTTTAACATCTGTCCTCCAATTAAGTGTACTGGGTTATTCCTTTATTTTGCCTGTAATTTCACTTGTTTCTTTCATTTAATTGGGCACAACTTCTCATTTTGCTTTGAAGGAGATTAGAATAACAACACAGTTCCTAAAGAAACTTATTAATACCACAAAGCTAGTGATGATGATTTTCATCTGGAGTTCATTTTAAAAGCCCTCGCATGGGCCACATGGGGGAAAGCTTTCTTGACGATTTACCCCAACAGCAACGAAAATGTTTAGATTTATCCGCCACAACGATGAGAGAAATATTGTTTTTCAAATGGGAGCCTTGCTCAGTTACTGTTCCCTTTATATTTCAAAAAAAAAAAAAAATGAAATCACTAAAACACTATTATAAGAAATTTGGAACTAAAAAAGGGGGGATGACAGGCTTCCCTGGTGGCGCAGTGGTTGAGAGTGCGCCTGCCGATGCAGGAGACACGGGTTCGTGCCCCGGTCCGGGAAGATCCCACGTGCCGTGGAGCGGCTGGGCCCGTGAGCCATGGCCGCTGAGCACAAGTGAGAGGCCCGTGTACCGCAAAGAAAAAAAAAAGGGGGGGGGGAATGTATTTTCCCCATATTATCTGTTGCTGTTTTTATGTATTTCTTTTAAATCTTGTTTTTAGATATTATACATATAATTGCATGTGTATAATGCATTATATGTCATATACTTAAAGATATAATATCATGGTCCTATTGTATACAAATGGTCTAGGAGTCAAATAAAATGAAATATGTGAGCAATATTTTGAATCATTCTTCCTCTCAGTTTCCAACTTGGTATCTAGCTACCTACTGAACACTCCCCTAGATATTGCCATTTGATTGTCCTGCAGGCATCTCGGGGTAAACAACAAAACTGAGCACTTGGGCTCTCCCCGCACCCTCCCCCTTTTCTCCCATCTTCCCCATCTCAGCAAGTGGTTCCCTCGTGCATCTCCTTGCACAAGCCAAAAGCCTAGCTTTCTCCCTTTCCCTCACCCCCGACACTGAATCTATCAACAAGTCCTTTTATCTCCGCCACCAAAACAGACCCCAAGCCATTCACTGCTGCCCACTCTTACTGCTGCCAGCCTCTCCCAAGCTGCCACCGTTTCTCACCTGAGCTACATCGGCCTCCTTCCTGATCTGCTTACACTGGCCATTCTTGCCTCTCTAGAGTCTGTTCTCTCAGCAGACAGGATAGATCACTCTTAAGAATTCTCCTGTTTAAGCTTCTCCAGTGGCCTCCCAATGTACTTATCAAGCCACCCAAATTCCTCCGCATGGCACATAAGGCCTATAGGACCTGACTTTCACCTGTTTTTCTAAATTCTTCGCATGCTGTACCCCACGTCCTTACTGTGCTCACTGTCCTCACTGTGCTCAGCCACCTGATAGCCGCTCAGTGCTTTTAAAACACCAAGTTCTTCCCTGCCTCGCAGCTCTTCCATATGTGCTTTTCCCTGCCAGAAGCAGCCATCCTCACCTTGTGACCTGGCAGCTCCAAATCCTGTGGGTGTCACTTTAAATGCCACTTACAGAGCCATCCCAGACCACTCTAGGGAAAGGAGACTCACTTTCCTACACTTCCCACAATTTGCAGTTATTGTGTGTCTGTCTGTCTGTGTCTGTTACCCCCGCAAATTGTAAAATCTGTGAGGCAGTGACTGTGTTTGTCTTATTTAAGTAGTAGTCAGTCGGTGAATATTTGATGGATGGATGAATGAATGAATGAATGCTACTTCCTTGAACCAGCTCATGGAATTCTCTTCCTGCCTGGCTGAGAGACATGGGCTTGAGAGCCAAGGAATTGCTGGGCGTCGTCTATTATATTGGAAGCTCTTTTGTAAAAGAGGCTTCTCCCACCTTTGTAATGCTTGTTTTTGTCCAGGTCATGTTTGTCTGGGACTGAAGTAAATGTCAGCAGTCAGCTCCCAACCCTATGTCTGAGGTTGGAGCCATGTTTATTAAACCAGCAAGAGTAGTAGAGGTTGCATTGCCTTTGCGAGGATGTAATATTGGCAGGTGACTAGTTTTTACTTCTGAAGCCAAAGGTGGCTGGGTGGGGCGGGACGGGGGCGGAATGAGGGAGGTATGGTAAGAGAAACAAAGAGGACATACAGACCCAGTCTCTCCCAGATTGCCATTGCCAAAGACACAGGCTGGTGTGGCTGAAGACAGCATCACAGATAGAAACAGATGGCTTAAGAATAGTTTATCTTGGGAAGAAGCAATACGATCAAGATTTTTTGTAGTGGCATTCATTAAACCTGAAAAAATTCTTACTACATCTTGTTGCTCTAATGCCAGTCTGGGACCTTTTATTAAGATCCCCAAACCCCAGAGCTTCTGATCAGCTCAGTCCCTATCTGGTAATAGTAACTGCTTTTACAGGAGGAAATTCTGGAACGTACAGTACAAGAGGCCACTTCTAGCTGATTGCCTTTTACCTTGCCTTATTATCTTACCTTGTCCAACGCTGTGTCTCCATCAAGTTACGCCCTTAATGAGGTCATTTGCTCTGCATACACGGGAGATTATGTCATAGAGTAATTCATTTTCTGCTTTCTGAGCTGTGCCTGAGAGGGCAGCCTCTTCATCTGCGGGAAGAAGTTGCCATTTAACAGAAGACCTGTATAGCTTATCCCAGATTTCAATCATAGCTTTAGTTTTTGAGTCTTCAGCAGTGCACATGACAGCAGGAACATTTGCATAAGCACGTAAGGTAGCTCAGCCTTACAAGTAGCCTGTTTAAGGAGTGAGGATCGGCCAATGCTGGCATCATAGGAAAGAACACTGTGTGCTGGTGTTAATAATATCCGCATATAGTTTGAGTAACTAAAGTCCACAGTAATATCTTTTTTTCAGCTTTATTGAGATATAACTGACATGTAATCCACAAGAGTATCTTAATCTTACTTTTGCTCCCAAATTATCTTTCCACCGTCACTGTCCCTTATAAGTAATATGTAGCAACACTGATTTGATATTTGCTTTTCATCTTTTTTTCTTTTTTCTTTATTATTTTATAGTTTTTTCTATAAACATGAGCTCCCACTCTGAGTCAGGAAATACACAAGTGCTGTATATCTAGAGGTCCATAGGACAAAAAACAATGGCTGAAGATTTTTCAGAATTCCAGAAAGACATGAGACCTCTGATTGAAAAAACACAGCAAATCTCAAGGAGGGTAAATTAAACAAATCTACACCTGGAATGATTGTTCTATAATGATAGTAAATCCAACACAAAGGGAAAATCTCAAAGGCTGAGAGAAAAGACGTTACCTGCAGAAGAATGACTGTCCAATTGACAGTGCATTTCATAGCAGCAGTAGTAGGTCACTACACCTGTCAACAAAACAGGATGCAGAAATAAGGACCTTCTCGAACATACAAAGGCTAGCAGAATTTTTTAGTCTCAGACTTTAACTGAAAGAATTACTGAAAGTTGGATTTTAGAAAGAAATAAATTGAACCCAGATGTAGGTTCCACCATTAGAGAGCAATGGGCCAATAAAGAAATTGGACATGTTCATAAACTTAAGTAATCTAAGTAAATGGCTGCCTCTGTGTTAGGATTTGAGTATAAACAAAATGTTTTTCCAATTGAGTATATAACTGCTTAGACTTGGTGCTGATGTCCGAAATTCTTCTGTTTGTGATGAATTGCTTTTAGGCAAGGATTTTTAGTGAGAGGTCCATGGATAGGATGCAAGCCATCTATGAACTTCTTAAAATTATAAATGACATATTTTGTGTATGTGTAGTCTTTCTGCAGACAGGATTCATGGCTTTTATCAGATATTTAAAGGGGTTTAGAACCTGGACAAGTTTAAGAACTAATGGATTATGGTATTGTCCCCTATTAAGATGAAATTACATCAGTACTTAACTTGCTCTGACGTTGAGATAGAATGATATGAATTTGATTGCTGGATCTGTCAGTTACTTTGTGGAACTCTTGAGACCCTGGACAGATGATGTGCCTTCTCACAGTAGTGTGTGCAGTGTACGACCTGAGTAACCACACACAGCAACAGTGTATCTGGCTCTTGTGACCTCTTCGCACCATCACAGTCAGTGTTTGATTATAGCTGCTATGATTTTCTCAAGAGAGTCACTATTGAGCTATCAGAAGAAGTGAAGCTTCTCAGTGATGGATTTTAAGCTATAATAATAGGCTTAGTGCTGTTGTTATGTTAATTGAGCACATGTTTTGTGTAATACCTTGTCCAAGTGTGCACAGGGGAGGGAGGGGAGGAGGTGTTGTGTTCAATCATTAGCTCTCCCAGTGAAATTTGGTACAAAAACAGCTATTAACTGGTGACCGGTGTGACTTGTGTTTTTAGAATACAGTTGTAATGTACATTAGATATGTGCATTTTATGTGTTATTTTAATTCCACTTCTCCTCTCATTCAGTAGTTGTTTACTGAGTGTTAGTGTCAGGCCATTTACTGTACCAGGTGTGATCATGGATGTAGCATTGAATATGGTGGTTCTGTTCCTGAGGAATTACCTTAACTTACGATGTGAGGAGGCAGGTCATCACCAAATCCTCAGTCCCAGCCTAAGACCTGCTTAGGTCAAGAATAAGCTGTTCCTAAGAGCAGGGTTTTCCCAGCCTGCCCCTTGGGGTGTCAGCCTGAAGGTATAACTAAGAACAGAGGAGAGTGCACGCCTTCCAGGAGGGCTTCTGTGGAGCCACGGGCATGCTCAGACACCACAAATGTTGAAACGTGTTTAGCATGTATAATTATGATCATAATAGCACAGTCTGTTTCTAAAGCTGTTACATTTGAAGGTAGTTCCCAGCCACTGATCAGCACCCAGATGTGTCTTCTTCCCCCGAAGCCCAGGGCCTCCTTGTGGCCTCCCAGCACCCCCTGGGGGTGGGGATAAAGCACCCTAATCCTAGGACTGGGGTGCCCCATCCTGCTGGGGAGAAGGTGGTTCCCAGCTCCATTTCCTGTCTGCAGGTCTGTTTCCTCTCTCAGGACATGGGTATCTCTTAGAGGGCCAAGAGAGGTAGTTGGTCACATGGTTACCTACGGCATGGAGCAAGTTAACATACGTCTTGAAACAAGCATGTGATTCCTTTTTCATTGACGGTATCCTCCCCTTTCTGTGTGTAATGTTGAGAGGTTCTCAGTTTTGACTGAATAAGCTCATTACCTCTTCTTGTTTTTTATTTTAAAAGAAGCACACTAGTGTAGAACTTGAAGAAAATGATAAGGACAGCAGGAGTGTCGAGTTGGGACTTTTGTGGAAAATGCTGAATGTTGGCAGGTAATGCTGTGTGGTCTCTGGTCTGCCAGCCTCCCTTTCCTAGTTATTTGCAATTAGGTTATAACTCAGACTTCTACAAACCCATTTAGAGAGAGAAAAAATTCATTTAACTATATTAGACTCTAACTTGTAAATGAGATTCAAGGTTGATTGTTTAATAGGTTGGGATTTAAAATTGAAACTTTTCTTCCTTGTCATCTTATATCTATATGATTCACCATAAAGATTGGCTTAATAAGTTTCAAAAATATTGATGTATTTTATTCTTTTCAGTTAAATTGAGGTTACTGTTTTTAAAAAACTGATTCTGGCCTCTTCTTTGTTTCCCTCAAACTACCACTTTCTTTGCCATTCCTAGAACTAGTTGGAGAGTGTATTTAGCCTAAAAATAGAATAAAATAAGTACAATTTTGGGTTTTTTTGGAAAAGCTAAAGGAAAGCGCAGTTGATACTATTCTTCCCTGAAAATGGGAAAACTGAGTATCTGATCCCATGTTTTTATTATCAGGTTAAACATACTGTGAGGTAGATATATTTGATGAAAATAATAGCTGTCCTGAGGGATAATTGTGTGTGTGTGTGTGTGTGTGTGTGTGTGTGTGTGTGTGTGTGAGACTTTCGGTGTGTGTAGACGTACGCAGGACCTTGTTTGGGCAATAGTGTGATCGACTTGGCTGTTGGGAACAAGAGGCAGTGCCATCCTGTCTACAGAAAGCTTCCTTTAGTCTTTTTCTCTGAAGTGTTCCCTTGCCTGTTCCTTTCCTGAGAACCAGCAAGTCTTTCCCTGGCTCTGAGCTAATGACAGTCACTTGTGGCTGCCTTGCTTGTGGCATTTAGGGCCTCTTTACCCTGTCCTCTGTGGCCGTGGTCACAAGGTGTATTGGATTTGATTCTAGGTTTTGCGTGGGTGACAACGTCAGCGCCACGGTTCGGTCACTGCCATGGCACAGCCAGCGCTCTGAGATTGAAGATGCAGCGGTTTTAACTTGCCTCCTGGTGCTCTTGGTTAAACCATCCTGGGTCACTGGAATCATGCATTCAACACATATTTGAGTGTCTGTCCTGTGCCAGGCACAGTCCTAGGTGTATGATATACATATATGAAAACCACAGAAGTCACTGTTCCCTTGGAGTTCACATCCAGCTCCTTGGTAACTTTCAGTTGCCAGGCAGCAGAAGGAAAGAGCAACTCTTCCACTGGGACGTGACTCTTTATGAGAGGCGCGCTGTTCCTCCTAGCCTTGTGGTCACCAGTGAGCACTTGGCGGGGGGGGGTCTGTGGGGATGGGTTTAGCAGGTGAGGGTGGAAGGAGGAGGTGGGCAGGGCCAGGCGTTGGGAGGCCTTGACTGCAGGCTAGAGCATCCTGTCAACGGAGAAGACGGCGATCCCCACAGTATGGCAGTGACATACATGACCTCACCTCAGTTCTGGGAGAGTAACTGATGGCAGGGTATGGGCTGCATTGAGAGGAAGAGCTGGGGGGTGGCAGAGAGCCCCGTTGGGTGATCTTCTTTCATTTACTCTTTTACTCATTCAGCATATACTTAGCTGAGGCTTGCCTTGTATTTATATTTAGAAATGATTGCCAATCTTAGATGCTATTTTAAGAAGAGTGGAACCAATTTAATGCTCTATCTCATCTTTCAAGCTTGAAGTTTACATTTTTGGGTTTTCTTGGCTGAGCGACTGAAAGATGCATATTTGTAGTGGGGCTGGGGGGGCCCAATGTGGACATCTCTTCTGCCGAGTTTCTCTTGCTCTCCGCCTCACTAGTCAGGGGTGCGTAAAAACGTAGCGGTCTGCTCTGTGGTGAACACAGATAGCTCCCATCCCTCACAGTGGCTGGCTAATTCAAGATTTAATTCAGAGAAAATGCGTTTCGTTTATGTTTTGTGATAAGAGCTACAGAGAAAAAACTGGAAGAAGTGTAATGGGTTGTCTTAACAAAATGCCTCTGCTACTCCGAAGGAGCCAGCCCACTTTCCTCGGTCAAGGAGGGATATTGCCTTTTAAACATGTCATTGTTGTTATTCATTGTACTTTTTTTTGGTAAGATAGGAAATGTTGTTCTTGGGACTAAGTTAAATGCTGCTCAGTGTGAAACACGTGATGTGGAAGAGAGCCTGCAGACTGTGACTAATTGACGCGCCCTGGGCTGATGAGAAGGTGGTTGCTAGTCCGCAGCAGAGCAAACACTCACGAAGGCTTTCCTTCTCCCCTAGGACTTCCTTCGCCGGGCATCTGGCCGGGATCCTTGTTGGACTAATGTACACCTGCGGACCTCTGAAGAAGATCATGGAAATGTGCTCAGGTACAGAACAGAACACTTCTGGCCTGACAGGTTGGAAGTTCATCTTCATTTTAACGGGAGCAGAAGCATCTTCATTTTAACGGGAATCTTCATTTAACGGGAACAGTTCCCTGTGGTTCAGCTTAGGAGCTCCCTAATAGGCTCTTTTTAAACCAAGAGGTAAACCAGCTGGTGCTGGTCCTCACACTGCTCCGAAGAAGAGGCTGCAAACCCCAATTTTAAACCTGAGGCTTTCTTAGGGGACAAATAGCGTTGCACACTTATACCCACAGCTTTATTGCTACTCACCAAAAACCATGATTTCCTTGAAATTTGGAGACTTAAAGCGGGTTTAAAATATGCTTTCTTCTGTAATATTCCATGAATTCAAAGTACAAGGAAAAGTTAAAAAAAGAAAGACAAATCTGTACTGAAGTGCAAGGCCAGTATTTTAAAGAATTCAGAATGACCACTAGGTCCTTGGCGGGTGAGACATATATTCATGCATGGCCAAACCAAGTCTGTTATTGCTTGAAGTGTGGCTTCTGCTTTTTAATTAAAATTTTTTTTTTCATCTAATTGATGCTCAATGAAAATACTTTATTTAGAAACCTATGAATTTTTTGGATCTCTTAATTGAAAATGCTATACTGGTCTTGACTTAGAAGGAAACTATTGATATTTTGCAAACACTTGTTCTATAGACCATATGAGTTCCAATATTTCATCTTTTTTTTTTAATAAATAAATAAATTTATTTATTTATTTTTTGCTATGTTGGCTCTTCGTTGCTGCACACAGGCTTACTCTAGTTGCAGAGAGCAGGGGCTACTCTTAGTTGTGGTGCGCGGGCTTCTCATTGCGGTGGCTTCTCTTGTTTTGGAGCACAGGCTCTAGGCGCGCGGGCTCGGCAGTTGTGGCTTGCGGGCTCAGTAGTTGTGGCACGTGGACCCTATAGAGTGCAGGCTCAGTAGTTGTGGCACGTGGGCTTCAGTAGTTGTGGCATGGAGGCTCAGTAGTTGTGGCACAGAGGCTCAGTAGTTGTGACTCGCGGGCTCTAGAGTGCAGGCTCAGTAGTTGTGGTGAATAGGCTTAGTTGCTTCGCAACATGTGGGATCTTCCCGGACCAGGGCTCGAACCCATGTCCCCTGCATTGCAGGCGGATTCTTAACCACTGTGCCACCAGGGAAGTCCCCAGTATTTCATCTTTTATTCATGGGAAATCTTCTGAGACTATTTTACCTTTTCTTGAGCCATAAATAATTTATTTTCACAGTTTGTGCCAGTGACTGGTATTCTTGAGAACCATATGATATTCATGATATTAGAAAGCTTTCCAAGCACTGTGCTGTTGCTTTTATTAGCTGGTTGTATTCACTTTCTGGTGATTTTTACAGATTGTGTTGCATCTACGCAGATTTTTATTTTCCTGTGTTTGCCTATTACTGTGTTTCTAGTGTGTGTGCTTGGAAGAGGCAGCAGGAGCTTCCTTTATTGAAAATGTCCAGTTTTATTATATTTTTGATACAACTTAATTATGGAAATCTAGTAATGAGCTTTTTTGCCCAGATGCTCTCAGTGCTGACAAAGGAAAAGAAATGATTCTCGGGAGTCTAATGTTTTGTTTCCTTTTTCTTTGTGTGTCTGAGGATTAAGTGGTTAGTAAAGCTTTCTACAGACATATTATGAAATTTAGGCAAGTATTTTGGTTTTAAAGAGGATTTTCCCCCACAATTATAACATTTAAACTCTTAGTTTCCTTCTTATAACCTTGTCTATTTTCTAAGGAGACTTACTTTTATATCATTCTATTTTCAGTGTAATACAGTAGAAAATTAAATGCTAAAAGTTGAAACATTCAGTGCTATTTACAAATGGTCTGCAATCTGTCCGCCGTTTTTTCCGGTGAAGCCGGAGAAAGATCTAGAGTGATCTGAGAATTGAGGTGACACGGGAGCCCTGTGGAAAATAATCAAGTACATGAAGGCGGCTGTCTGATAACTCCTGGGAGAGGAGCATCACACTGAAGGTGTCCCCTGTCACTCCTCCCTCTCTCCTTTCCTTCAGCAGTACTGAGTCGTCTGTCCTACTGCTTTCTTAGGGTTAAGAAAGGGGAAAGTCCCTTAGGAAGGGTAAGAACGTGGCTCACCTAGCATCTTTGTTGTGGGGCAGCTTCTCTCAATAGCCAGAGCATCTCTACTTGTCAGAGGTCTCAAAGACCAAGCTTGGTCCCTTGGAAGGCAAAGTGCATCTTATGTCATTAGGAACCTTAAGGAACTTCAGAGAGTATGTTAGGGTTTCATTGTCCCCACCAAATTCTGTTCCCTGTAGGGCTAACCCCAAACAAAAGAGAGCTTATTTTAATAATTGTTTAGAAATCATTTATAATGGCTTTGAGCTTTGTTACAAAGAATCTCTTAATTGTTGGAAAGGTTAGTAGTTACAGCCTTATGGCTGTTGTGTTCTATCAGACGTGTCTGTTTTTATGCTACTACCATACTGTTTTGTTTACTATAGCTTTATAATATAGATGGCAATCAGGAAATGTTAAGATAGCTATTATCAAAAAGACAAGAGATAACAAGTATTGGTGAGGATGTTGGTGGGAATGTAAATTGGTGCAGCCACTATGGAAAACAGCATGGAAGTTCCTCAAGAAATAAAAAGAACTACCATATGGTCCAGCAATCCCACTTCTGTGTGTATATCCAAAGAAAATGAAATCAGTATCTCGAAGAGATATCTGCACCCCCATGTTCATTACAGCATTATTCACAATAGCCAAGATAGGGAAACAACCTAATGGATGAAGAAAATGTGGTATTGGGCTTCCCTGTTGGCGCAGTGATTGAGAATCTGCCTGCTAATGCAGGGGACACGGGTTCGAGCCCTGGTCTGGGAGGATCCCACATGCTGCGGAGCAGCTAGGCCTGTGCGCCACAACTACTGAGCCTGTGCGTCTGGAGCCTGTGCTCCACAACAAGAGAGCCTGCGATAGTGAGAGGCCCGCGCACCGCGATGGAGAGTGGCCCCCGCTTGCCACAACTAGAGAAAGCCCTTGCACAGAAACAAAGACCCAACACAGCAAAAATAAATAAATTAATTAATAAACTCCTATCCCCAACATCTTCAAAAAAAAGAAAAAGAAAATGTGGTATTTATATGTATATAATGGAATATTATCAGCCATAAAAAAGAAAGAAATCCTGTTATTTTTGACAAAATGGGTGAACCGGAAGGACATTATGCTAAGTGAAATAAACCAGAGAAAGATAAATACTGTATGATCTCACTTATTTGTGAAGTCTAAAAAAGTTAAACTCATAGAACCAGAGAGCAGAACAGTGGTCTCCAGGGGTTGGCGTGGGGTGGTAAATGCAGAGATGTTGGTAAAAGGGTACAAACTTTAAGTTGTAAGATGAGTAAGTTCTGGGGATGTAATATACAGCATGGTGACTATTGTTAATAATACTGTATTACATACTTGAAATTTACTAAGATAATAGATCTTACGTGTTCTCACGTATATACACCCACACAATGGTAAGTATATAAAGTGATGAACTTGAGTTAATGAACTTGATTCTGGAAATCATTTCATAACATATATGTATATTAAATCATCACATTGTACACCTTTAAAAAAATTGCGTTGCCCAACTTAAACATGTACAATTTTTATTTGTCAGTCACACCTCAGTAAAGCTGGCAGGGGTGGCGGGAGAAGCCTACCCCTGCAATTAAAATGTTTGTTTCCTTCATATTTAGGCGTTTTTCCCTCCAATATTGATTACCCAGGACAGCAGTACTACTTTAATAGTTTTGGTAAGTACTGTGTTTCATTTAATACATTTAAACTTATATTTTAAAATGATAGTGTTTGCTACTGTAGAGCTACTTTAAAATAATACTTTATGCCTTTGGAGAGTACTTCACACATTATATGCTTGTGCCTCTAACATGCATGGAAGCTAGATGGAGGGGTCACCCGGGGAGCACATGTGGGCGCGTTGTTAGGGAAGGCTAGGGAAGGAGGGAACTCTGGTGTGAAAATACTGTATGATTGGTTTGAGGTCTCTCAGACATGGTTAGAGTCATACTAGACCCAGGTCCCTTGATTCTCAGCCTAAGAGACCATTCTGCTGGCTAAGTGTTAGAAGTTAGTTTCAGATATACAGTTCTCCACGGTCCATGCCACCTACATATTCAAAAAGAATCATGCTTGCCCTAAGAGGCTAATATAGGCATTCCTCTAATAGTTAATACCATGTGACTTAAAGAGGAGAATGTATTTTTTCTAGATATCTTTGTAAATAGGTAGAAAGGACTTCCTGTTGAAGCATATGACCTGTTTTAGGCTAAAGTTCTTACATTCCAGCCTGGGGAAGCTGCACTGCAATATCCTGGATCAATACCAGCAGATAGGTGTCAGAGAAGCCGTAGGCTCTGGAAGCAGTGGGTGGCTTTATCGTCCTGCGCATCGAGAATTGCTGCAGCTTAAATCTGGGGTCAGCAGCCTTTCCTGTAAAGGGCCAGATAGCTACTGTTTGAGGTTCTAAAGGCTTTGTTGACCATATGGTCTGTGTCTCAACTAGTCAACCTGTGTCGTAGCATGAAAGCAACCATAGACTATTCATAAGCAAATGTGCATATTTGTGTTCCAATAAGACCTTATTTACAAAAACAGGCAGTGGGTTGTATTTGGACTATAAGTTGTAGCTTTATATACACGGTGCTTTTGCTTTATTTTTCCGTACAGGTTCTTAGCCTCAGTCTGGTTTACTCAGTAGCACTTTGTAAGTGGTCCATTGTGCACGTGTCAGACTAACCACTGTGGGAGAGAAAGAAAGAGCTATAGTCCCTGTCTCAGTATTTAACCAGTAGTGAGAATGTAGGTGCCATACATTTAAAAAGGTGAAACAGTAGAAATGAAAAGGACTAACTAGGGTATAGAAAGTAGAATGGTGAACCGTGGAGTGGGGTGGTACACAATAAGGCAATGATAGCTAATAATGACATTTGTTGAGTTTTTACTAAAATGTCTCCTTCCAGTAACTACCCCCTGCACTGTTCTGGTTTCATTTCTGTCACCATAGATTAATTTGCCTGAGCCTGAACGTCATATAAATCTACTCATTTACTAAGTACTCTTTTGTATCTGGCTTTTGTTATTCAACCTCATTTTTTATGATCCATATATGTTGTTGTATGTATCAGTAGTTATTCTTTTTTACTGCTGAATGGTATTTTATTGTTTCAATATGCCACAGATTTTCTGGATATCATTTTTTTAATAATTTCTAATTTATTTCTCTTGTTATTAGGGAACAGACTCAGTGTAGTTTAATCCTTTTACTTTAATGAGGCTTTCTTTTGGCCCAGTGTATAGTCTATCCTGGTGAATGTACCATATGCCCTTGAAAAGAATGTGTATTCTGCCATTGTTGAAAGTAGTACTCTACACATATCAATTAAGTTAAGGCGGTTTACAGTCTTGTTTATATTTTCTGGGTCTTTACTGGGTTTTGTATCTAATTTTTTATCATGTATTTTGTCTTTCACTAAATTTGGAAGGGTTTCAGATACAATTTCTATAAGTATTTTTTTCTCCACCAATCTGCTGCTCCTCTCAAGGCTTTAATGACATGAATTTTAGACATTTTAATAATGTCCCTCAAGCTCCTCAGGCTCTTATTTATTTCTTTCGATCTTTTTCCCTCTGTTCTTCATATTGGATAGCTTTTATTGATTTATCTTCAAGTTCACTGACTCCTTTCTCTGTCATCTCCATTCTGCTATTGAACCTAGCGAACCTATCCAGTGACTTTTTTTTTAATAATGTAATTTTAGTTCTAAAATTTCCATTTGGTTCTTTTTTTAGTTTCTGTGTCCCTGATGAAAACTCTGTCTGTGCATTTCAGGAGTGCACCTTTATCTTATAGAGCACAGTTATTGTCTATCTTTAAAATCCGTCTGATAATCCCAACATCTGAGGCCTGTTTTGTGGCTGGCACCTGCTGATTGTCTTTTTCTCCTGAGAATTGGTCACATTCTTCTGTTTTGTTTTGGTTTTGTATGCCTGGTAAATTTCTCTTCTATCTGAACGTTTTGACCTTTATTGTGAGATTTTAGATTCTGTTAAAATCCTCTGCAGAATGTTGATTTTTGTTTGTTTGACCAAGCAGTCAACCTGGTTAGGTTCAGAGCACAAATTCTGTTTTTCTTTCTGTGGGTGGTTGGTTCCAATGTCAGTTCAGTTTTCAAATCCTTTATTGTACTATTTGGGCCTATCCCATTCATGTACCACTCATGAGATGATCTGATACTTGTGTAGTTAAGTTATGTGGTAGTTCAGTTTTCCAAGTCTTTGCTTCTTTTATTCCCTTGTGTCTGTTCACTGCATGCATAGCTCAGGGATGGGCCCAGGGCTTATGTCAGTTGATCTGCAGAAATAGAAGGTTCTTCTGTGCAGATCCAAATTTCCAGGTAGTATCGTTTTTCTCCTGCCTCAAGAACTATCGTAACCATTTCCTCTAGTGCAGGTCTCTTGGTAATCAATTCTTCTAGCTTTTGTCTTACTAAAGAACTAAAGAATATCCTCTCCCATCTGATTTTCACCTACACCAATGTTAGACTGCTTCATGTTGTCCCACAAGTCTCTGAGGCTCTGTTTATGTTGTTTGGTGTGTGTGTGGGCTTCAGTTTGGATAGTGTTTGTGGCTGTGTGTTCAAGCTCTGTGATCTTTCTTCCATAATGTCGAATTTGCTGTCAATCCCATCTGGTGAATTTTTCCTCT
Organism: Aethalodelphis obliquidens; assembly: GCF_003676395.1. Lineage (NCBI taxonomy): Eukaryota > Metazoa > Chordata > Mammalia > Artiodactyla > Delphinidae > Aethalodelphis > Aethalodelphis obliquidens. The sequence continues at coordinate 11,576,205 of NW_020837946.1, read as the reverse complement.
CAGATACTCTCTTTTTTAGTTCTGGAAGTTCCATTTAGTTCCCTTTTATATCCTCCATTTCTCTTCTCATTAAATTCATGTTTTTATTTATTTAAATCATGGGCATAGTTACAATGGCTATCCTAAAGTCCTTGAGTGCTAATTCTGTCTTATCTATATATTTTTTGCATCTGCTTCATTAGACTGATTTTTTTCCTGGTCACATTTTTTTTTTTTTATCTTGTGAGTTTTGATTGGATACTAGACATTGTGTATTTTGTGGTATTGAGTGCTAGAGTCTCTTTCCTTTTAAAGAAAACTGGACTTTGTTCTGGCACACAGTTAAGTTTCCTGATGATTAGTTTGATCATTCTGGGGCTTATTCTTTAATTCTTGAGGGTGGGTCTAAAGTAACTTTTATTCTAGGGTTAATTCTGTGCTGTGGCTGAGATGTTATTTTTGTGGGATCTCTCCTGAATGCCCTTTGTTCAGCAGGGACTCTGCTCTGGCTGGTTGGAATGCAAAGGTCTCCCAGCCCTGCCTGAGCTCTGGGAATTGTTCAGTTTATAGCTCTCAGGCATCCTTTGCCTGGTCTCATGGAATTTCACACTCATGGCTTAATATTCAACAACATCTCCAGGCGACCCCATGAAGATTTCTGGAGGTTTTGCTATGCACGTAGTTTTCTCCTTTGCTGTACTCTGCCCTGCAAATTCCAGCTCAACTCAGGGAGCCTGCTGCATCTGATTGTGTTCACGCTCCCTGCACCACCTCTGGAAAGTGCCTCCAGGCTTCCTTTATTTCCTTTCTCTCAAGATTCAAAATCTTGTACTGCCAATTGTACAATGTCTAAAAACATTTGTTTCATATATTTTCTCCAGACTTCTACTTAAGATTAAGTAGAAGGGCTAGTCCAGTCCCAGTTACTCCTTCCTGGCACAGGTAGAAGTTCAATTCAGCGATATTAATGTAGTGCAGTCGGGGTTCAGCCTGGAAGGAAGGAGCAGGGCTGTAGTCACTGGAGGTTTTACCCAGAAGAAGTGGGGTGCTGTGTCTTGATGAGTAAGTAGAAGTTAAGGAAAGCCATGAAAGGAAAGGGCTCTTCAGTCCTTTATGAAAAAGCCTGTCTGGGATTATCCAGAATGGACTGGAGTGCCACTGAACAATGTATTCAGTAGAGTGACACTGTGGGAGTTATAGTGAAGATACGTTTTTGCTGTAGTTCTAAAGGCTCGGAGCATGGTTATCCATCCTGGCTGTTTGTATGAATCACCTGAGGCGCTTTTACAACATGTCCATGCCTTGAATTCAACCCACGCCAATTAAGTTAGAATAGGGATAGAGACAGGGACTTTGACTTTCTTTTTTAAAGCTTCCCAGGTGATTCTAATGGGTTCAGGAACGAAAACCATAGGCTTAGGTGATTGGCTTGGGGACTACCGAGATGAATGCTGTTGCTGCCCAGAGAGGCTTTACTCTGAGGCTTTTGCTGATGATGATCTGGATGCTTCGAATCCTAGAAACGTGGTCTTGGTGTAGGAGAGGAACGGCTGCTGGACAATGCAGGCTCACCTGCTGCTATCTGTGGACTCACCCGAGGAGAGGAGGTGTGATGATCAGTTGTCAACAAAGCTGATGTAGTCATTTGGAAGAGCATTGGGTTCTTTTGGTTGTTTGTCATGGAGGCCAGTTTACACTGACTTAAGTATAAGAAGAGGTTTCTCGGCCTATGTGACTAGGAAGAGGTGAATTGTACAGGAAGACCATTTTGGTTCTGTCTCCCATTGTGATTTCTCTCTTCCTGTTGACCTTGTTCTCTCTAGTAGGCAGAGGACATGGCTCCTAATACCTCAGAGTTGCTAGAGGAAAAGGAGCTTGTCTCCTGGTTCATTTTTTAAATCTCCAAAAGAAACAAGAATGTTCCTCTGGATGAAAAGAGTAATAATAACATACTTGTGCACAGACATGACTTGAACTATCATAGATTACCTAGTCCTAATATCTTGTGTGACAGCTGGGAATTGAGGTTTAGAAATGTTAAGTAATTTGGCTAAAGTCATACCGGTAGTTAGTTATAGAACTAGGACTAAAAATGCAAGTCACTGATTCCTAGCTGCTGCTTTTTCTATTGTACAGGGATATGAGATGGACATTCTACTGATTTAACCTTACAAATTAGGGAAGTTTCCCGTATTGACTTTTCTTTCATCTTTTTTGAACTTATTTAAAAAAAAGGAAAAACGGAAACCTGCAAAAAGCCTCCTTCATATGAAAGAGGCATAAGCACAGCAGACACATAGGCCAGAGAATCAAAGGCAAAAATAAAAGCCCCTTTCACCTTTCTTTCTTATTCCCTGTAAGATTACCATATTTATATTTCTTCCACTGAAGTGATTGGATTTCTTCAAAGGCAGAGCTACATAAGGCCCGGTGGCCATACTAATGGTCATCTAGGGAACTTTTATGAGAGCATATGTATCTCTTACAAGTAATGATTTATTCTTAATATGGCCATCCTTAGCTGGAAAAGTCTTTATAGGTCAGAGAACCTCATGAATGTTTAAAAAGCTGTTACCAATTTTTCTAATCTCGGTGGTGTTTCTTGATCTCTTTTGCTGTGAAATTCTGGTATGTGTATAAGGAACAGATGGAGTAGTTTATAGAATAATGATAACCAGAATTTCTTTTATTACGGAGCCAAAGTATATAACTACAAAAAAATATTAAACTAGTATTCATTGCAGGATATAATTTAAACTTTTTTATCTTAAGTGTTTGATTGTTAGGTTTTTCCAGCTATGTTTATTATGAAGATTTAAAAAAATCTGATTGGTCCAGTGGAACAGCTGTAGAAAATTTTTGGTCCTAGGAGACCTGTTCTCATTATAATAGATATTGATGGGATTTTCGGTCCTGTTGATGATTTATGACTGATGATATAGAACCTTTAACCACACTAGTCTTTTTGACTTAAGGCATTAAAACTTTCCCTTTCTCTCTCCCCATGTTTTGTCTCACAAGTACCAAATTAGATTTTATAATATTCAGATGTTTAGAGTTGTAGGCTTACATTTTGTTAAGGCACTGCTCGGTTGTATTTTAAAAGAAATACACGAGGAAAGATGTTTTTCTCTATCAAGAAAATGTTGCCTCAAATCGTAGCAAATTTACCTGTCAATTGAAACTCTATAGACGTATGTTGTATTTCCGGTATCTGCATAGATAGCTATTCAGAGCTTTGGGGTTACTTTGGATTTTGAACGAGCTGAATATTTTTGAGGGTAGAAATGCTGCTTAGACCTTCTGTAACAAAATGACTTTCCACAGGGATTTGAAAGTGGTAATGAGCCATATGGGAAAGTGCCCAATGTGCTTTTTGTGTTGCAATAAAATAATTGGCACTCTTAGGGAATTGGGCAGTCTCTCTATTCAGGCATTACTGAAGCATCCTGTGGTATTCAGCGGCTTATCCATAAATATTCTATTATGTTTTGGAATGGTTGCCCCTTTCTTTTATTCTTTGTGAAGTAGATACATTTATTGTGTTTTGACCATTTGCCCTTATAGAAAAGTTTTTTTTTGGGGGGGTTATTTTTTATTTGTTGGCTTTTTTGGTGAGAAGCATAGAAAGCAAGATTTGTAGCAGTGCCACAGTCGTCTTTATCTCAGGATATGAACCTTGCTGGTGGGTGTTCCCCAACACAGTAGTGGGAGCTGAATTTTTCTGATTGTTCTATTGCGTAGAGACCAATTTGAGGAAGAGTGTCCTTATTAAAAATTGTGTCCAGATCCCATTTCAGTCCTAAATCATTCAGTATACTTATATCCTTATCCTGATTCAAATATCATAATGTTTATATTCTGACATGGGAAACATGTGAGAGAGAAATGGAAGTTGCATTATAGGAGGTATTTAGTAAATGCCCATTAATTTTTACTACATTAGAAGAAAGGATTAGCCCCCGAAATCCTGAACAATTTTATTTAATGTTTGTTTAAATCATTCATGTCTGTGACTTTCAAGGACATTAAATAAAATAGTACCAACATAGAAGATTTTGTAATAGATGATAAATAGAAGAGTATTGTAGTAATCAGTAAGAGTGAGCAAAGGCTCTGAATAGACTGTTCTCCAAAGCAGATATACAAATGGTTAATTAGCACATGAAGAGATGCTCAGCATCATTAGTCATCAAAAACCACAGTGAGATACCACTTCACACCCATTAGGATGGCTATAATTAAAAAGACAGTTAATAACAAGTGTTGGTGAAGATGTGGAGAAATATGAACCCATACATGTTGCTTGTGTGAATATAAAATTGTGTAACTGCTTTGGAAAACATTCTGGTGGTTCCAAATGGTTAAATATAGAATTACCATATGACTCAGCAATTCCACTCTTAGGTATGTACCCAAGAGAAATGAAAACATATGTCCAAATAACAACTTGCATGCAGATGTTTATAGAAGCATTATTCACAATAGTCAAAAGGCAGAAATAACCCAAATGTCATCAGTTGATGAGTGAATAAACAAAATGTGATATATTTCTACAATGGAGTATTACTTGGCCATGAAAAAGAATGAAATACTGATTCATGCTGCAACATGGATGAACCATGAAAACATTATGCTGAATGAAACAAGCCATACACAGAACACCACATATTATATGATTCTGTTTATAAAATTGTCCAGAATGGGCATAGCTACAGAGATGGAAAGTAGATTAGTGGTTATTTAGGGCTAGGAAGGTCAGAGGGTGAGAGCTAAAAGGGTACAGATTTCTTTTGGGGGTGATAGATATGTTCTAAAATTGATTATGGTATTGATGGCACAACTCTTATGAATATACTAAAAGCCGTTGAGTTACATGCTTTAAATTGATGGATTATATAGTATGTCAGTTATATCTCATGAAAGTTGTAAAAACATACCAATAGACACAAATACTTTATATGACAAATATTTATGTAAACACATATATTATCAGCTGAAACTAGTGTGTTTTATTGTCATTTCACTTTTTGTTTGAAAATAAAGACTTTTAGAGTGCCTGAAAGCTTTTTATGGGAAATTAACTGTTTTCATTTTAATCTCATATATTAGGAAAGCATTTTTTTCATAACCAACACAAAAGTAAATTTTAAAATAGCCTCAAGACCAATTATCAAAAATTCTGAATATGAAATTTCAATTAACCAGGTTCTGCCCTACAGTGTTCCCCTTGTTGGCTTGATTTTTTTTTTTCTTTAGTCTTTTTAAAGCAATAAGAAGCTTAAACTCAGGCATGTGCTATGGTGGGTGATATGGAGACATATGACACAAGACTTATGAAGGGTAGGAATTTTCATCAATAATAAGCACATTAATTAAACATTTGAAACATCATCTTCAAAGGGTGTGATAATGGAAGGAGAGAAGGGGAAAAAAATCAAACATACTTCTCTCTCATTATACCAGAATTAGATTGGTAATCGTCTGTGGGGAAAAATAATATCTTCCAAACAAATTCCATAAAAGTGGTGATTAAAGAAAAATGTAAGGAATAAACTCAAACGGACTTGAAAAGGTCGATGGAAGTACCTTGCAAAAGTCAACTTTGCCCTTTATTAATGGTATGTCGAAGTTTGATTCTTAAAGCATTATTTAATGACCAGGTTGTCTCTTCTCTCATTTAATCTTGCAACCAGTTTCTCGGAAGTGCTAGTAATAGAAACTATGATCTCTGACTTAGGATTCTAATTAGAGACACACTGGCTTGTATTTCTCGATGTAGTTATCAGCCTCTGAAGTATCATACCTAGCACAGAAGCCTGGCAGAATGTGTTGTAAATATTGGTCTGCCTCTCATTGTTTGGAGCCTCCAGACAGTAAGGCTTTATCAGCTATCAGTTCAACCATTCCCTTGACTCCAGCCAGGACTTCACTGAAAATACTCCAAGTATTAAGTAGCTCTAAACTGAAAGAATCCACTCCATATGTCAATAGCCCATTTTCCAGTCCCCTCTCCAGTACTGCTCATGTCTTCAAAATATCTTCTTATATAAAATAGGTAACTAATAAGAACCTACTGTACAGCACAGGGAACTCTACTCAATGCTCTGTAATAACCTAATGGAAGAAGAATCTAAAAAAGAGTGGATATGTGTATATGTACAACTGATTCACTTTGCTGTGCACCTGAAACTAACACAACATTGTAAATCAACTAGACTCCAGTAAAAATTGATTTAAAAAATAAACATCTTCTTCGTCTTCAGCACATAAGGACTCATTCATATCCAGTCCCGTGTTCGGCCTTGTGGCTACAACAGTGACGGGACAGTCATCGCCCACCTTCGTGGAGCCATTCTCCATCCATCGGTCATCTTTTCTAATTTTGAGGATTATCACTGTAGTCAAAAGAATGACATAAATTATTTTATTGTCTTTGCTAACAAAATAGGAAGTATGAAAAGAATAGTCCATGGCAGCATTCCATAACTTTTTCATTGTGCCTGTAGGCTACTCTGGATATCAGGATTATTACCCACGTGGCAGGCCAGGTTACCCTGAAGAAGTACCCAGGAACTTTGACGCGTATACAGCGGGACTGAGTGAAGAGGAACAGCTGGAGAGAGCGCTAAGAGCCAGCCTCCGGGACCAAGGTAGGAGTTTGGCGCCCTTCACTTTATTTTAAAGTACATACCTCACGTGGTGAGATGTCTGAAAAAGGACTATTTGTAGCAAATTAAACTTTAAATAGTTTATAAAAAGGATATGTAGATGAAAAAATGTGTGCAGATCGTGATTACAAAGAATGGGGTGTGATGCCGTATTCCTAGCAGCTTAAGCTAATAAGGTGCCAGACTATGTATGTATTGTTAAAGTGGTTCTTTTTATAGGTCTGCTGCACTCAGTGCTTTGTCATTAAAGTCAAGGAACCTAAAAAAAAATTCTTAGGTGCATGAAAGAAGGGGTTTACTTTGAAATTCATATCTGTAAAGTAGGCTATATATCGCTGTGTATCAAACTGTTGGCCACAAGCCTTCCTCAAAATCACATGAATAGCTTGATAAGAATTCAAACTCAGGGTTCCACTGCAGGCCTGCTGAACCAGTCTTCCTGTGGGCAGAGACTAGGAATTTGTATTCTTAACCAGCTTTCCAGAAGATCCTTTTACAAACTGATATATGAAAACCGCTGTATTTATTTTGCCATATTTGTTCCGGGGTTTGGCTTATGAGTTTGGGTATTACCATTTTTAAAAAGCAGTAAAAATCGTCTATTCATTCAATAAACATTTATTAAGGTCTTACTGTGTTTCATGTACTGTGATAAAGAATACAGGAAGGTTAAAAAGTGGAATCTCGCCCCACCACCCAAAGTTCACAATCTCTGGTAGGGGAAATGCATGCTAGATGCCGTAAGTAACCATGTCAGGTACCTAGGAGAGGCTTAGGCCGATTGCTAGAAGCAGTGAGAAGGGGTGAGCTCTTCCTTAACTAGATCTATCAGAGTTTCACAGAAGAGGCGGCATTCGAGTTGGACCTTCAAGAACGTGTAGGGTTTGCAGAGATGCGGAAGGTCCTTCCAGGCAGGAATCAGTATCTGCTCAGACACAGAAGCAAGCGGTGTGGTCATCCCACCTTCACTTTCGAATGGAGCATTAAGAGAAGAAGGGGAAGAAGAGTGAGCAGCTAGGCTAGGGCCTGATCACAGAGGTCCTAGAATTAAATAGGCCACGTGGAAAATGGATCTGGTCTATGATGTAAATGCCAGTAAGAGTTCTGCACAGGGGAGTGATGAGATCAGACCTGTGTATGTGAATCGGCAGCAGTCATTTCACGAACAAGGATTGAGCACCTCCGGTGGGGGGTGGGTACCAGGCATCACACCAGATGATGGGAATACATAGATTGTGACTACTTGGTGTCTGAATTGAGGGAATACAGTCTTAGCAGCAGCAGTGTGCGTGGAGGGGGTGACCTAGGAAACGGGGAGGAAGAGATAAATTAGTACTTGTCAGGTGAAGAGTATCAGAACTGTGGTCTATCAGTTGTCTGTTACTGGTTAAAATCACCCTGCCACCCATGGCTTAAAACAATACACATTTCTTCTTGCTCCTGTGTGTACGGGTCCACTGGGCCAGGCTTCCGTGACCTCGGCTGGTGTGCTGAGGTGTCTGCAGTGGTCATCTGAGGCTGGCTGCTCTAGGGTGACCTCCTTCACATGCCTGACTGACTGTTGTCTGATGCGATGGTGGAGACTGGGCCGTACATGACTTATCATCCAGCAGGCCAGCCCAGGCTCATTCACAAGGCCTCAGCACGAGGGTTCCAAGGGAGAGTGTGGAAACAAGTGAGACTTAGGCTGATGCATTGTCAGTTCCGCTGTATTTTGTTACGGAAGCAAAGTCATGAGACCAGACAAGATTCATGGGATTGGGAAATAGACTCCATCTCTTCATGGGAGGAGCTGCAGAGTCACATGGCAAAGGGGCTGCACAGAAGGAGAGGTGGATAATTGGGGCCATTCTTGTAGTCACTAGGTTCAGTGGACTACTGGTATTACAATCACTGCAAGCATGCCTTAGCCTTGGAATCCTAACCTCTGGGGGCAGGGCCCCAGAGGCTGTATTTTAACAAATTCTCCAGGTTAGTCCTGTGCACACAGCTGCTTAATCACTCCCAGGTGAGACATGAAGTATTACTGGCGGTGAGGATATTATGTATTTAATTTAATCTGGAACAAGCCATAATCTTAACAGAACTGTGGTCTGATCTGTTATCTTGGATTGTCCATTGCACGTAAGTACGATATGCTCTCTTGGATGTAAATCTTAGAAATACAGTAGGAATGTTATCATTGATAAAACTATTAATCCCAGTCTACCACACACACAAAAAAGTTAAGTAAGTCAGGGCAAACCTACTAATCATGGACTTTGTACAAAACTTTATTTAGTACCACAAAGGGACAACAGGAGGGAATTTTTTGGAGTGATGGAATTATTCTGTATCTTGGTTGTTGTGATGGATACACAACTCTTTGCATTTGTCAAAACTCACCTAACTATATCCCACAAAGAGTACATTTTCCTAAAAAGGAATTTTAAAAGAAGTAAATAAAAATTAACAAGAGACCAATGAAATAACTGGTAGCCTTGCAAAGATCATCAAGCACCGTAAACCACTAGTTAAAAGGTTGTTTGGAAACCGGACGTTGTGTAACTGATTCACTTTGCTGTACACCTGAAGCTAACACAACATTGTACATCAGCTATACTCCAGTAAAAATTTAAAAAAGAAACGGGACATTCACATGGTGATAAAGTATCACCTCATAGAGGACATGCTAATAGGAGTGGGAAACAGAGATTTGACAGTCACCACCTGAATCCAGCGATCAAACGTGGCGGCATCGTTGGTGGGAGGGCCTGATATTGTGTGTCTCCTGATATGATGCCATATGAGGAACACAGCACTGTCTATGACATATTCTTACTAAAAATGTTTAGCCTGACTCTAATTAAGTCTTCCAATGTAAGGGGTCCATATACAGGAAATACATGGAATAGAGGAATAAGTTGAGAAATCAGATAAAACGTGAGGTTTCTACAATTCAGTGAGACTGGTCTCCTGCGGGGCGGGGGGGAAGAGTATCATAAAAAAAGCAGGATGTGATTTTATATTAAAAGGAAATAACAAGCAAATATAACATGAGAACCTTGAAAAACTGGTTCTTATAAAAGAAAAATTTTGAGGAAACAGGAGAATTTTGTATTTGGACTAGATATTAGATGTTATTTGGGAAATTAGCTTTCTTTGGTATTATGGATAGGAAGCAGAAGGTCCCTGATTCTTGGCAGATACCCACTGAAGTATTTAGAAGCAAAATAATATGTCTGCAACTTACTTTCAATTTTTAGCCGAAACAACTCTCTCTGCTCTCTCCTTTCCTGTCTCTCTCATTCTTTCACTCACTCACTTCCCCCCTTCATAAGTTCTACATTCAGATAAGTTTGGGAACATGCAAACTATACCCCCTTGAAGATCCAGAATTGCACTATTATACTGATGATTCTAATTAGTTCTACAATTAAGAAACCAATTTATTAAATTAATGTTTTCCAAACTTATTTGACCACAGAATTTCATTTTCAGTGGATGTTTTAAGAGCATATGGAACTAGTTCCAATGAAACTGATCTGAAGAGACTCCTTGAAGTGCATTATACAGTAACAGGTGACAACAAAGGAAATAGCTTTGCAAATTGTTTATATTAATTTCAATTTTATTTTCCTTAAAACACTTCATGACTGTCTTATTAAGAGTGAGAAACCAAGGAGACATTTTTTTAAATGGCCTTTATTACTTTTGAGCCCTTTTTTCCCGGTGGAAAAATATTTGGTTTGAGTTTATTTTATAAAAGTTGGCCATATGATATGTACTATTTTGAACCTTACTTTTTTTCATTCAGTATTATGTTGTAATCATTTTTTCACACCACTAAAATTTTTTGAACATACAGTTCCTCCATATATTTATATATTTTCTTAAACTTATACCTAAGTCTGTCTTTCTTTCTTTCTTTCTTTCTTTCTTTCTTTCTTTCTTTCTTTCTTTCTTTCTTTCTTTCTTTCT